>NC_053026.1:383650785-383801378 GCF_003073215.2 Triticum urartu | reverse complement strand
AACGAATGCAGACTATGAGAACCAAGGGATTCTCCCACGGACATGTACCTGTGACAGCATTAGAGATGCGAGGGAAGGGGAGAGGTCATATGCATTCTCAGAAGATTTTGAAGATAAATTAGTTTGAAGACATTGACCTCATGGTGCGAAGACATTCACTTATGTGTTTGAAGTTGGTTCCAGATTTGTACGAATCCAGGAATAGGTACAAGTGAGGAATCTAACTCATTATGAAGCTTAAGTGAATATACTAGGTAGTATTTGAGATGCAGACAGGATAGATCTAACATGGTGTAGGCATAAACCAATTTTGGTAAACAGGATGAATCTTTGAGGATCAAAAAGATGGTAAAAAGAGAGTTTTATTTACCACGCGAAGAACTGCTAGATGGGAAGAATAGGAGACCAAGCAGTTCAATCGACTGTGCCCTAACTTGGCGACGGAGGACACCTACGGCGGCGGCGGAGAGGACGATGTCCGCGGCCGGTGTGAGGACGGCGTCGGTGAGGTCACGGCAGCTAAGCGCTTCGTCGCCGGCGTCGTCGAGAGCTAGCGGTGGCGCTAGGGTTTTGACGAGGTGGAGAGGTGGAAGAAGGTTTTCTTGACCGCATGGGACATGTATTTATAAGGAAGTGTGCGGCACAGCGCAATTACGTAGGTGCCCCTGGTGGCTCACATCTGAGGGACACGTGGCATGCATGCAACATACAAGGAGTTGTCCCACGTTCCCATGTCCGCCCGAACTGTCGGATGGTCGTTCCGGCTTCTCCGGATTTCAGGCAATAAAGATAGAGCATTTAAAACAGACTTAATGTTTGTCTCTGTATCTTCTGCTGACAAGGAGCAGAGAAGACATTCGACAGTTTCAATAGAATGCATATGATTTGGACAGATAGAGTTTGAGATAGAAAGCATAGAGAGATTAGGGTCTGATCACATTCACTTAGTTCAAAAGATTCAACAAGGAAGACATAGCTATAAGTGAATGTTGTAGAGGACAGAACACTAATATATATATCAGAAGACAATCAAATCAACACAGTGAAGATAATCATGAAGACTAGTTGAAATTGAAGACAAACCAAATGTGAAGACTTAGCAAATGTGACGCCATGAGTAAAACACTTCAAACAGAAAAATTTGGTGGTGGCGTTACCCACCGTATAGGAAGTATTAGACCCAGACACGGTGCACAATTATCGTGGCACTCCGAAGTCAAATTCCACATTAATGTATTCACACTCAGAATGTAAATCTTCATTGATTGAAGATATACTTTACTTCGTGTGTTGCACATCTAAGTCATCAACATGCATACGTGTTAGGATGTGTGCCTGATCACAGGACATTTGACGATTCCAAGATATTTAGCTCACACCATAACTTGTAAAACCTTTTCTCATCCAAGGGCTTTCTGAAGATATCTGCCAGTTGCTCTTCAGTGTTGACGTGAATGATATCAATAACTTCCTTCATGACATGATCTCTGAGAAAGTGATGACGAATTTCAATGTGCTTTGTCTTGGAGTGCTGAACTGGGTTGTCGGCAATCTTGATGGCGCTTTTGTTGTCATAGAAGAGAGGCACTTGTTTCAGATTGATGCCATAGTCCTTGAGAGTTTGCTTCATCCATAGAAGCTGAGCGCAGCAAGATCCAGCAGCAATGTATTCAGATTCAGCAGTTGAGAGTGATACGCAGTTCTGCTTCTTTGAAGACCAACAGACAAGTGATCGTCCTAGAAAGTGACATGTGCCTGATGTAGACTTGTGATCCACCTTGTCACCAGCATAATCAGCATCAGAGAATCCAACCATTTCAAATTCTGAGCCCTTTGGATACCATAATCCTAATGTTGGGGTGTAAGCCAAATATCGAAGAATTCGCTTCACAACTAAGTGATGCGATTCCTTTGGTGCCGCTTGGAATCGAGCACACATGCAAACACTAAGCGTAATATCTGGCCTAGATGCACATAGGTAAAGTAAAGAACCAATCATGGAGCGGTATACCTTTTGATCGAACTCTTTACCATTGTCGTCGGGACCCAGATGGTGTTTGGCTGGCATTGGCGTCATGTAACCTTTGCAATCTTGCATTACAAACTTCTTCAGGCAATCTTTGAGATATTTTTCTTGAGATATGAAGATGCCATTCCTTTGCTGACGAATTTGAAGACCAAGGAAGAACTTCAGCTCACCCATCATGGACATCTGATATTGCTCTTGCATCATGTGTCCAAACTCATCACTGTATTTCTGATTGGTGCATCCGAAGATAATATCGTCCACATAGATTTGGCACACAAACAGTTCACCATCATATGTCTTCGTGAAGAGTGTGGGATCGAGGGATCCAGGTTTGAAGCCTCTACTCTCCAGGAAGTCTTTGATCGTATCATACCAGGCGCGAGGAGCTTGTTTGAGGCCATACAGTGCTTTGTTTAGCTTGTACACCATATCAGGATGCTTTGGATCTTCAAAGCCAGGAGGTTGTGCAACATATACTTCTTCTTCAATCTTGCGGTTGAGAAATGCACTCTTCACATCCATTTGATATAGCAAGATGTTGTGATGATTTGCATAAGCTAGCAGTATCCGAATAGCTTCAAGCCTAGCCACAGGAGCAAATGTTTCATCGAAGTCAATCCCTTCAACTTGAGTATATCCTTGAGCGACGAGACATGCTTTGTTTCTGACGACTTGACCATGCTCATCTTGCTTGTTTCGATATATCCATCTTGTGCCTATTATGTTATGCTTGCGAGGGTTAGGACGCTTGACAAGTTCCCAAACATTGTTCAGCTTGAACTGTTGAAGCTCTTCTTGCATAGCTTGAATCCATTCAGGTTCCATAAAGGCTTTAGCAACTTTCTTGGGTTCGGATATTGACACAAAGGAAAAGTGCCCACAGAAATTTGCTAACTGTGTTGCTCTTGAGCGAGTAAGTGGACCAGGTGCATTGATGCTATCAATTATCTTCTCAATTTGTACTTTGTTTGCAACACGAGGATGAACTGGACAAAGATTTTGCTCTTGCTGATCATTATCAACATTGGAAGGATTGTCTTCAAGCTGAGCATTGTCTTCAGGTTGGTTAGGTGCAGAAATGATAAGTTCCTCTTCAGGCTGTGCTTCAGAAGGCATGATTTCACCAGTTCCCATTAGCTTGATAGATTCACTGGGTGGAGCTTCGTCTAGTGTACTTGGCAGGAGCTCTGTTTGTGAACCATTGGTTTCATCGAACCATACGTCCACAGTTTCAACGATTTTGTAGAGATAGAGGTTGAAGACTCTGTAGGAGTGCGATTCCTTTCCATAATCGAGCATGAAACCTTCGTGAGCCTTAGGTGCAAATTTTGATTTGTGATGTGGATCCTTGATCCAGCACCTAGCTCCAAATACTCTGAAGTAACTAACATTTGGCTTCTTGCCAGTGAGGAGCTCATAGGATGTTTTATTCAGAAGTTTATGGATGTAAACATGGTTGATGACATGACATGCTGTATCAATAGCTTCAGGCCAGAACTTTCTTGGTGTCTTGTATTCATCGAGCATTGTTCGAGCCATCTCAATGAGGGTTCTGTTGCGCTCCACGATGCCATTTTGCTGAGGTGTGTACGGAGCAGAGAACTCATGAGTGATTCCCATTGTATCCAGATAAAGATCAAGTCCGATGTTCTTGAACTCAGTGCCGTTGTCACTTCTGATATGCTTGATCTTGACACCATAATTGTTCATGGCACGGTTGGCGAAGCGTCTGAAGTCATCTTGCACTTCAGTCTTGTAGAGAATTATGTGCACCCATGTATATCTTGAGTAATCATCAACAATGACGAAGCCATAGAGACAGGCAGTTGTTGTGAGGGTGGAGTAGTGAGTAGGGCCAAATAAGTCCATGTGTAGCAGCTCGAAGGGTTGTGATGTCGTCATGATTGTCTTCGAGGGATGCTTGGCCCTTGTCATCTTTCCAGCTTCGCAGGCACTGCACAAATGATCCTTCTTGAACTTGACGCCCTCGATGCCTATGACATGCTTCTTCTTGGCGAGAGTGTGTAAGTTCCTCATGCCAGCATGCCCCAGCCTCCGATGCCATAGCCAGCACTCTGAAGCTTTTGCAAGAAGACATACGGCAAGCTGTGGACCTGCTGAGAAATCTACCATGTACAGATCATCTTTCCGGTACCCTTCAAATACTAGAGATTTGTCAGATTCCAAAAGTACAAGGCAATGATATTTTCCAAATATCACAATCATGTTCAAGTCACAAAGCATTGAGACAGACATTAAGTTGAAACCAAGGGATTCAACAAGCATCACTTTATCCATGTGCTGATCCTTTGAGATTGCAACTCTACCTAGACCCAATACCTTGCTTTTACCAGTGTCAGCAAATGTGATGTGACTCTTGTCAGATGGACGTAAAGTTGAGTCCATAAGAAGACTTCGATCACCAGTCATGTGATTAGTGCATCCGCTGTCCATAATCCATTCTGAAGCACAAGGTGTCATACCCTACAGTACAGTTAGGGGGATAGGCTTAACCAAGAGCATTGTGAAGCATAAACATTTGACGGGCAAGAGGATTATTGAAGCTCAGATCAAGATTAGGACTGATAGGATGAATGGCAAACGATTCAGGAACAAAATACATAGTGAGACCATTTGGGCATTTGATCTTGCGCCCTACAAGATGTTTTAGGTCCCCAGCAATAGCATCAGACGCCTTTGATTTCAGGCTGGAGACCTTTCCCTGCAAGAGAAAGTTAATTCTTCTTAACCACCCACATCTTCAGGGGTGGCTTAGAAGCAATGAGTCTAAGTGCAGCATCTGAGAACTTCGGCTTTGGAGCCCTAGCAAATAGCCTCGCAGGATATGAATGATACTCATATGAATAAGCAGAAAAGTTCTTGGTTCTATGAACATAGCGGTTTGAAGACACACGCTCATATTCGTAAGTCTGAGTATGGTTTCCCTGCAAAACATTGGCGTTAGGGTGACTCAGGTGAGTCCTTTGTCTGTATGAAGCCTTTGGACCATATGAAGCCTTAGGTCTGGGGTTTGTCTTCTTCCCAGGTGGTGTCATGATGACATTCACTGGAAGATTCTCAAGACAGTTTTTGGGAACCCAGATCTTGTTCATAGGTGGCCCATTCCTGCAGTTAGTACCAATATATCTGGCAAACACTTCACCATTCTGACTCTTGAACAGTTTATAGTTTGCATTAAAGGATTCATCAATGACAACAGGGTTAGCACAGGTAAAGCCAGATAAGGTGGATGGGTCCACTGAAGGTCCCTTTGCAGCAACCCATGTGGTTTTGGGGTACTGTTCAGGCTTCCAGTAGGAGCCATCAACATTCATTTTCCTCTCGAACCCAACACCCTCTTTCCTAGGGTTTCGGTTCAGGATCTATTTTTTGAGGACATCGCACAGTGTCTGATGCCCTTTCAGACTTTTGTACATCCCTGTTTCAAGAAATGTCTTCAACCTAGCATTTTCATCAGCAATAGTAGTGGTATCCTCAACAGAGGGGTTAGTTACCACTTCAGTAGTTGAAGAAAATGCAACAGTAGCAGCAGTAGAACATTCAGCAACAGAGGTAGCGTTGTCACGCTCAAGGCATTTTAGACATGGTGGTTCAAATCCATCCTGAGCGGGACTGATCTGTTGAGCGCGAAGTGACTCATTCTCTTTTTGAAGATCTTCATGAGCCACTCTCAATTTCTCAAGCTCTTGCTTCCTTTGAAGATAATCATAGGAGAGCTTTTCATGAGTGGTTGAGAGCGTTTCATGACGACTTTCAAGTTCTTGGTACTTAGGATGAAGATTTTTTATGTCTTCAACTAAGGACTGTGAATGGGTCATTTCCATGTCCAACAGGTCATCACTTTTGTCTAACAGTTTTTGAGTATGTTCCATAGCCCTTTGTTGTTCAGTTGCAATTTTAGCAAGTGTTTTGTAGCTGGGTTTGGATTCACAATCAGAGTCATCTTCACTAGATGTTTGAAAGTAAGCATCGCGTGATTTTACCTTGGCACCACGTGCCATGAAGCAGTAGGTGGGAGCAGAGTCGTCCTTGTCATTAGCTTCAGCTTCAGTGTGGAAGTCATTGTCTTCAGTGTTGAAGATGGACTTAGCAATGTATGCTGTGGCTAGAGCCAGACTTGCAACACCAGGGTCGGACTCCTCCTCAGACTCCTCCGCCTCCTCAGAAGCAGACTCCTCCTTTGAATCCATCTCCTTGCCAACAAAAGCACGAGCCTTGCCAGATGAGCTCTTCTTATGAGATGAAGACTTGGATGAGGACTTGGAAGAAGACTTTGAAGACTTCTTCTTCTTCTTCTTGTCATCAGAATCATATTCCTTGCTCTTCTTCTTCTTCTTCTTCTTCTTCTCATTTTCCCACTATGGACACTCAGAGATATAGTGTCCAGGTTTCTTGCACTTATGACATTTTCTCTTCTTGTAGTCATGAGTGGAAGCTTCATCATTTCTTGAGCTGGATCGTGAAGACTTTCTGAAGCCCTTCTTCTTAATGAACTTCTGGAACTTCTTCACGAGCATAGCAAGTTCCTTTCCAATGTCTTCAGGATCATCAGAACGGCAGTCAGATTCTTCTTCAGATGAGGAAACGGCTTTTGATTTCAAAGTGCAAGTTCGGCCGTAGTTGGGACCATAGATATCTCTTTTCTTAGATAGCTGGAACTCATGTGTGTTGAGCCTCTCAAGTATATCAGACGGATCGAGTGTCTTGAAGTTAGGGCGTTCTTGTATCATGAGTGCAAGGGTGTCAAAGGAGCTGTCAAGTGACCTTAGTAGTGTCTTGACGATTTCATGCTTGGTAATCTCAGTGGCGCTGAGAGCACGAAGCTCATTCGTGATGTCAGTGAGGCCATCAAACGTGAGCTGGACATTTTCATTGTCGCTTCTCTTGAAGCAGTTGAAGAGGTTGCGAAGAACACTGGTCCTTTGATCTCTCTGGGTTGAGACGCCTTCGTTGACCTTGGACAGCCAGTCCCAGACTAGCTTCGACGTTTCCAGAGCACTCACGCGGCCATACTGTCCTTTGGTCAGATGACCATAGATGATGTTCTTGGCAGTAGAGTCCAGTTGAATGAACTTCTTGACATCAGCAGGGGTGACACCTTCACCAGTCTTGGGAACACCGTTCTTGACGACATACCAGAGGTCGACATCAATGGCTTCAAGATGCATGCGCATCTTATTCTTCCAGTAGGGATATTCAGTTCCATCGAACACGGGGCAAGCAGCGGAGACTTTGATTATCCCTGCAGTCGACATAGCTAAAACTCCAGGTGGTTAAACCAAATCACATAGAACAAGGGAGTACCTTGCTCTGATACCAATTGAAAGTGCTAGTTATCGACTAGAGGGGGTGAATAGGCGATTTTTATGAAAGTCTTCAAAACATGGAAGTTTCAAAGACAAACAATAGAAATGACCCTATTGATATGCAGCGGAAGATAAACTACACTAAGCAAGCCATAGTCAAGTATGCAATAACGTGAGAGTACAAAGACAAATAGTAGCTACGTAGTAAGGATCAGGATGGAAGATGGTATGAAGCCAAACTACGATACTAGTTAGACAGTGAAGACAAATAGGTAAAGCAAACAAGCAATGACTTCACGAAGTCAAACTCTAAGTAAAGAGAGGGAGAGGATAGAACCAGTCACTTGTTGAGGACACATGATTTGTTGGACCAGTTCCAGTTGCTGTGACAACTGTACGTTTGGTTAGGGAGGCTGAGATTCAACTCAGAAGACCGCGTCTTGACCTTATTACCCTTGAGCTAAGGACACCCAGTCCTCGCCCAATTACTCTGGTAAGTCTTCAAGGTAGACTTCCAAACCTTCATAGACTTCGTTCACCGGCGATCCACAATGACTCTTGGATGATCAGAACGCGACGCCTAACCAGCTGGAGGATTCATAGTCCTCAAGTGTAATAAGTCTTCAGGTCACGCAGACAGAAAGACTTCAGTGATGCCTAACACTCTTTGGCTCTGGGTGTTTGGGCTTTGTCCTCGCAAGGATTTCTCTCTCTCAAAGGCTTCGAGGTGGGTTGCTCTCAATACGACAAAAGCTGTGCACTAACTCTGAGCAGCCACCAATTTATGGTGTAGGGAGTGGGCTATTTATAGCCACTAGGCAACCCGACCTGATATGTCCAAAATGACCCTAGGTCACTAAGGAACTGACACGTGTTCCAACGGTCAGATTTCAAACACAAGCGGCAACTTTACTTGGGCTACAAGCAAAGCTAACTCATCCAGCTCTGGATAAGATTTGCTCTCATTGTCTTCGCTCAAAGACATAGGATCTGGGTTGAGCATCACTTCAGTCACTCCGACTTTGTTCACTTGGACCCCACTTAACAGTACGGTGGTTCCTATGACTCAACAAAGAAGAAAAGGAAACAACGAAACGACTAAGTCTTCGCGCTTCATAGTCTTCACTCAATGTCTTCTCTTGTCATAGTCTTTAATATGAATATCTTCACATACCACCATTGTCGTCAATGTCTTCATACATTTTTAGGGGTCATCTTCGGTAGGTAAACTGAATCAATGAGGGACTACTACTTGTGTTATCCTGCAATTCTCACAAACACATTAGTCCCTCAACCAGGTTTGTCGTCAATACTCCAAAACCAACTAGGGGTGGCACTAGATGCACTTACACACTTCTATGACGATAATTGTGACAAAACCCGGTATCATCATAGATGCGGAGGGCTCCTACTTCTATGGAAAAAAATCATGACAGAAAATGGGCTTTTCGTCCTGGGCGGGCCGGAGACGCAGCTGCATGACATTCTTTGGGCCGTCCATGACGGAAAAAACTGTGGTAGAAGCGAGGGCGAGGAAAATTTCGGCGAGTTCCCAGTTACGGTGGGAGGTCGGGGGCCGAGCGATGCGCGTTTCTCTCATACACGTACGCGCGTGTGTGCGAGGCGTTGGCTCTAACTGAACCCGAGCGAGGCGTTGGGCTCTAACTGAACCCGAGCGATTGCACTGCAGGCTACGCGTTACTGAACCCGAGCGATCGATCGATGGCTGTTAACTGAACCCGATCGAGCGATTCCTTCGCTACTGCTACTAACTGAAGTCGATCGATGCTGCCTCTGGGATGAACAGTGAGCGTTGCGTGAGGGGGGGGGATGAACAGTGAGCGGTGGTGTTGCCTCTGGATGAACAGGACCCCGTGGTGTGGTGGAGGGCTGGATGAACAGTAGACGGTGGAGGGGTGCCCGTGGAGGGGTGGTTGAACAGGACCCCCTGGTGTGGAGGGTTGGATGAACAGTAGACGATGGAGGGGTGCCCATGGAGGGGTGGTTGAACAGTAGCCGGTGGAGTAGCACGCGGTGGAGGCTGGATGAACAGGAGCCCGTGGAGGCTGGAGGAGGTCGACGGTAACCCGTGGAGGCTGGAGGAGGTCGACGGTGGAGATGAATAGTATCCCGTGGAGTCCCGTTTTGCGGTACGCCACACCCCTCCCGATGAACAGGACCCCCATTTTGACCGTAGCGCTCCAACACAAGTTCGTTTCGTCCATTTTGCGGTACGCCACACCCCTCCCGATCAACAGGACCCCCATTTCGACCGTAGGAGGTCCGTTTCGTCCGTTTTGCGGTACGCCACACCTCTCCTGATCCCCGTTTCGACCGTAGGAGGTCCGTTTCCTCCGTTTTGCGGTATGCCAGACCCCTCCCGATCAACAGGACCCTGTTCCGAACGTAGGAGGTCTGTTTCCTCTGTTGTGTGGTGCGCCAGGCCTCGTTTCCATCGCCTGTTCCGTCCAAGCCCTCCCGATGAACACGACCACGCATTCCGTTCCGACCCAGCCAGTTGGCTCCCACACGTTCTGTTGCCTCCCGATGAACACGACGCAATCCATTGCCTCCCCATGAACACGACGCATTCCGTTGCCTCCCCATGAACACGATGACGACGCTGTTTCTCCATTCCGACCCAGCCATGTACACGAGCCCTGGCCGTACGTATGCGCGAGTAGGCGTTCGAGACCCCGCCCGTATGTACACATACGTGGCCGTATTTTCTTTCTTGCACCCTGGCCGCTGTACGTACGTGTACATGCTACGTGTGCGCCTCTACTACGACACGTACGCGCCTCTACTACGACACGTGCGCGCCTCTACATCCACCAATATATATGTACGTACACGTTCGCGACCAGAATGACAACGCTACGTACGCTTTGACCAGGTGGGTCCCGACTGGCAGGCACTTCCTTGCCTGCGAAGATGTAGCTGGTGGGTTCCAGCAGTCAGGGGGGTGAATCGTTTTTTTACTCAGACGCACTTCCTTGCGTGCGAAGATGTAGCTGGTGGGTCCCAGCAATCAGGGGCAAACGTTTTTTTCGCGAAATACGGTGGCCCATCTGGTGGGTCCCCGCTGTCAGGTGGAGGAATAATTATTTTGCACGTAATAAGGAGGCACTTCCTTGCTGCGGCCGTGGACCCAGCTGTCAGCCTCTCCACGTATAGTCCATGTCCAATGGAAGCCGTTCCTTGACCATGTTGACCACGCCGCACCGAGAGCACTAGGGCGGTGGACGACGGCGAGGCCTAGGAAGGGGACGACGCGGAGCCGGGGAAGACGCGGCAGTGGACGCCCATGCGTAGAGGAGTACGAGGGTTCAATGGTTCGCTGCGGTGTGAGGCTGCCGTCGCCACAAAATAACAGGGGGTGTGGGTGAGTAGAGGGATGGCCTGGCCAGAGGTGGGGGTAGTAGGGGTGGTGAGGCCTCCGCCGCATCGCAGCCTGCCACGGGAGGCAGGAGCACGAGGCACGACCGGCGCTGGTTTGGCGGCTGGAGCAAGAAGACCAGAGGTTGAAGAAGCACTACGGCCATTGGATGCACATCGTACGGTCACTGGAGCTAGAATCGTGCATCGTGCATATTGACTAAGTTGACAAAGCCCTCTGTCCCCGTCAACTTAGTAGGCCCACAAGTCAGCCTGCCACTATACTAGGTCCCAGCTAACAGGGGGAGTATTCATTTTTTGTGCGTAATAAGGAGGCACTTCCTTGCATGAGAAGATATAGCTGGTGGGTCCGAGCTGTCAGCGGCGGTAACGTGTTTTTCATGAAATACAGAGGCCCTTTCGGTGGGTCCCTGATGTCAGGTGGAGGAATCATTATTTTGCGCATAATAAGGAGGCATTTCCTTGCGTGCGGCCGTGGACCCAGCTGTCTGAAGGAAATATGCCCTAGAGGCAATAATAAAGTTATTATTTATTTCCTTATAATCATGATAAATTTTTATTATTCATGCTAGAATTGTATTAACCGGAAACATAATACATGTGTGAATACATAGACAAACAAAGTGTCACTAGTATGCCTCTACTTGACTAGCTCGTTAATCAAAGATGGTTATGTTTCCTAACCATGAACAAGTGGTTGTTACTTGATTAACGGGATCACATCATTAAGTGAATGATCTGATTGACATGACCCATTCCATTAGCTTAGCACCCGATCGTTTAGTATGTTGCTATTGCTTTCTTCATGACTTATACATGTTCCTATAACTATGAGATTATGCAACTCCCGTTTGCCGGAGGAACACTTTGTGTGCTACCAAACGTCATAACGTAACTGGGTGATTATAAAGGATCTCTACAGGTGTCTCCAAAGGTAAATGTTGGGTTGGCGTATTTCGAGATTAGGATTTGTCACTCCGATTGTCGGAGAGGTATCTCTGGGCCCTCTCGGTAATGCACATCACTTAAGCCTTGCAAGCATTGCAACTAATGAGTTAGTTGCGGGATGATGTATTACAGAACGAGTAAAGAGACTTGCCAGTAACGAGATTGAACTAGGTATTTGGAATACCGACGATCGAATCTCGGGCAAGTAACATACCGATGACAAAGGGAACAACGTATGTTGTTATGCGATCTGACCGATAAAGATCTTCGTAGAATATGTAGGAGCCAATATGGGCATCCAGGTCCCGCTGTTGGTTATTGACTGGAGACATGTCTCGGTCATGTGTACATTGTTCTCAAACCCGTAGGGTCCGCACGCTTAAGGTTACGATGACAGTTATATTATGAGTTTATGCATTTTGATGTACCGAAGGTTGTTCGGAGTCCCGGATGTGATCACGGACATGACGAGGAGTCTCGAAATGGTTGAGACATAAAGATTGATATATTGGAAGCCTATGTTTGGATATCGGAAGTGTTCCGGGTGAAATCGGGATTTTACCGGAGTACCGGGAGGTTAACGGAACCCCCCGGGGAGCTAGATGGGCCTTAATGGGCCTTGGTGGAAAAGAGAAGAGGCAGCCCATAGTGGGCCGCGCGCCCCTCCCCTCCCTTGGTCCGAATTGGACAAGGAGAGGGGGCCGGCCCCTCTCTCTCTTTTCCCCCCTCCACAAGTCCTATTCCAACTAGGATTGGGGGGGAATCCTACTCCCAGAGGGAGTAGGACTCTCCTGGCGCGCCCTATGTGGCCGGCCGGCCTCCCCCCTTTTGGTCCTTTATATACTGAGGCAGAGGCACCCTAGAGACACACAAGTTGATCCACGTGATCTATTCCTTAGCCGTGTGCGGCGCCCCAGCCACCATAGTCCTCGATAATATTGTAGCGGTGCTTAGGCGAAGCCCTGCAGCAGTAGTACGTCAAGATCGTCACCACGCCGTCGTGCTGACGGAACTCTTCCCCGACACTTTGCTGGATTGGAGTCCGGGATCGTCATCGAGCTGTACGTGTGCTAGAACTCGGAGGTGCCGTAGTTTCGGTGCTTGATTGGTCGGATCGTGGAGACGTACGACTACATCAACCAAACGCTTCCATTGTCGATCTACTAGGTATGTAGATCATACTCCCCCTCTCATTGCTATGCATCACCATGATCTTGCGTGTGTGTAGGAATTTTTTTGAAATTACTACGAAACCCAACAGTGGCATCCGAGCCTAGGTTTTATATGTTGATGTTATATGCACGAGCAGAACACAAGTGAGTTGTGGGCGATATAAGTCATACTGCTTACCAGCATGTCATACTTTGGTTCGGCGGTATTGTTGGATGAAGCGGCCCAGACCGACATTACGTGTACGCTTACGCGAGACCGGTTCTCCCTTCGTGCTTTGCACAGAGGTGGCTTGTGGGTGACAGTTTCTCCAACTTTAGTTGAACCGAGTGTGGCTACGCCCGGTCCTTGCGAAGGTTAAAACAGCACCAACTTGACAAACTATCTTTGTGGTTTTGATGCGTAGGTAAGATTGGTTCTTGCTTAAGCCCGTAGCAGCCACGTAAAACTTGCAACAACAAAGTAGAGGACGTCTAACTTGTTTTTGCAGGGCATGTTGTGATGTGATATGGTCAAGACATGATGCTAAATTTTATTGTATGAGATGATCATGTTTTGTAACCGAGTTATCGGCAACTGGCAGGAGCCATATGGTTGTCGCTTTATTGTATGCAATGCAATCGCGCTGTAATGCTTTACTTTATCACTAACCGGTAGCGATAGTCGTGGAAGCATAAGATTGGCGAGACGACAACATTGCTATGATGAAGATCAAGGTGTCGAGCCGGTGATGATGGTGATCATGACGGTGCTTCGGAGGTGGAGATCGCAAGCACAAGATGATGATGGCCATATCATATCACTTATATTGATTGCATGTGATGTTTATCTTTTATGCATCTTATCTTGCTTTGATTGACGGTAGCATTATAAGATGATCTCTCACTAATTATCAAGAAGTGTTCTCCCTGAGTATGCACCGTTGCGAAAGTTCTTCGTGCTGAGACACCACGTGATGATCGGGTGTGATAGGCTCTACGTTCAAATACAACGGGTGCAAAACAGTTGCACGCGCGGAATACTCAGGTTATACTTGACGAGCCTAGCATATGCAGATATGGCCTCGGAACACGGAGACCGAAAGGTCGAGCGTGAATCATATAGTAGATATGATCAACATAATGATGTTCAATGAAACTACTCCATCTCACGTGATGATCGGTTATGGTTTAGTTGATTTGGATCATGTGATCACTTGGAGGATTAGAGGGATGTCTGTCTAAGTGGGAGTTCTTTAAGTAATTTGACTAATTGAACTTAAATTTATCATGAACTTAGTACCTGATAGTATCTTGCTTGTCTATGTTTGATTGTAGATAGATGGCCTGTGTTGTTGTTCCGTTGAATTTTAATGCGTTCCTTGAGAAAGCAAAGTTGAAAGATGATGGTAGCAATTACACGGACTGGGTCCGTAACTTGAGGATTATCCTCATTGCTGCACAGAAGAATTACGTCCTGGAAGCACCGCTGGGTGCCAGGCCTGTTGCTGGAGCGACACCAGATGTTATGAACGTCTGGCAGAGCAAAGCTGATGACTACTCGATAGTTCAGTGTGCCATGCTTTACGGCTTAGAATCGGGACTTCAACGACGTTTTGAACGTCATGGAGCATATGAGATGTTCCAGGAGTTGAAGTTAATATTTCAAGCAAATGCCCGGATTGAGAGATATGAAGTCTCCAATAAGTTCTATAGCTGCAAGATGGAGGAGAACAGTTCTGTCAGTGAGCATATACTCAAAATGTCTGGGTATAATAATCACTTGATTCAATTGGGAGTTAATCTTCCAGATGATTGCGTCATTGACAGAATTCTCCAATCACTGCCACCAAGCTACAAGAGCTTCGTGATGAACTATAACATGCAAGGGATGGATAAGACGATTCCCAAGCTCTTCGCAATGCTAAAAGCTGCGGAGGTAGAAATCAAGAAGGAGCATCAAGTGTTGATGGTCAACAAGACCACTAGTTTCAAGAAAAAGGGCAAAGGGAAGAAGAAGGGGAACTTCAAGAAGAACAACAAGCAAGTTGCTGCTCAGGAGAAGAAACCCAGGTCTGGACCTAAGCCTGAAATTGAGTGCTTCTACTGCAAGCAGACTGGTCACTGGAAGCGGAACTACCCCAAGTATTTGGCGGATAAGAAGGATGGCAAGGTGAACAAAGGTATATGTGATATACATGTTATTGATGTGTACCTTACTAGAGCTCGCAGTAGCACCTGGGTATTTGATACTGGTTCTGTTGCTAATATTTGCAACTCGAAACAGGGACTACGGATTAAACGAACACTGGCCAAGGACGAGGTGACGATGCGCGTGGGAAATGGTTCCAAAGTCGATGTGATCGCGGTCGGCACGCTACCTCTACATCTACCTTTGGGATTAGTTTTAGACCTAAATATTTGTTATTTGGTGCCAGCGTTGAGCATGAACATTATATATGGATCTTGTTTGATGCGAGACGGTTATTCATTTAAATCAGAGAATAATGGTTGTTCTATTTATATGAGTAATATCTTTTATGGTCATGCACCCTTAAAGAGTGGTCTATTTTTATTGAGTCTCGATAGTAGTGACACACATATTCATAGTGTTGAAGCCAAAAGATGCAGAGTTGATAATGATAGTGCGACTTATTTGTGGCACTGCCGTTTAGGTCATATCGGTGTAAAACGCATGAAGAAACTCCATACTGATGGACTTTTGGAACCACTTGATTATGAATCACTTGGTACTTGTGAACCGTGCCTCATGGGCAAGATGACTAAAACGCCGTTCTCCGGTACTATGGAGAGAGCAACAGATTTATTGGAAATCATACATACAGATGTATGTGGTCCGATGAATGTTGAGGCTCGTGGCGGATATCGTTATTTTCTCACCTTCACAGATGATTTAAGCAGATATGGGTATATCTACTTAATGAAGCATAAGTCTGAAATATTTGAAAAGGTCAAAGAATTTCAGAGTGAAGTTGAAAATCATCGTAACAAGAAAATAAAGTTTCTACGATCTGATGGTGAAGGAGAATATTTGAGTTACAAGTTTGGTCTACATTTGAGACAATGCAGAATAGTTTCGCAACTCACGCCACCCAGAACACCACAACGTAATGGTGTGTCCGAACGTCGTAATCGTACTTTACTAGATATGGTGCGATCTATGATGTCTCTTACTGATTTACCGCTATCATTTTGGGGTTATGCTTTAGAGACGGCCGAATTCACGTTAAATAGGACACCATCGAAATCCGTTGAGACGATGCCTTATGAACTGTGGTTTGGCAAGAAACCAAAGTTGTCGTTTCTGAAAGTTTGGGGCTGTGATGCTTATGTGAAAAAACTTCAACCTGATAAGCTCGAACCCAAATCGGAGAAATGTGTCTTCATAGGATACCCAAAGGAGACTGTTGGGTACACCTTCTATCACAGATCCGAAGGCAAGACATTCGTTGCTAAGAATGGATCCTTTCTAGAGAAGGAGTTTCTCTCGAAAGAAGTGAGTGGGAGGAAAGTAGAACTTGATGAGGTAACTATACCAGCTCCCTTATTGGAAAGTAGTTCATCACAGAAACCAGTTTCTGTGACACCTACACCAATTAGTGAGGAAGTTAATGATGATGATCATGAAACTTCAGATCAAGTTATTACTGAACCTCGTAGATCAACCAGCGTAAGATCCACACCAGAGTGGTACGGTAATCCTGTTCTGGAAGTCATGCTACTAGATCATGATGAACCTACGAACTATGAAGAAGCGATGGTGAGCCCAGATTCCGCAAAATGGCTTGAAGCCATGAAATCTGAGATGGGATCCATGTATGAGAACAAAGTGTGGACTTTGGTTGACTTTCCCGATGATCGGCAAGCAATTGAGAATAAATGGATCTTCAAGAAGAAGACTGACGCTGACGGTAATGTTACTGTCTACAAAACTCGACTTGTTGCAAAAGGTTTTCGACAAGTTCAAGGGATTGACTACGATGAGACCTTCTCACCCGTAGCGATGCTTAAGTCTGTCCGAATCATGTTAGCAATTGCCGCATTTTATGATTATGAAATATGGTAGATGGATGTCAAAACTGCATTCCTGAATGGATTTCTGGAAGAAGAGTTGTATATGATGCAACCGGAAGGTTTTGTCGATCCAAAGGGAGCTAACAAAGTGTGCAATCTCCAGCGATCCATTTATGGACTGGTGCAAGCCTCTCGGAGTTGGAATAAACGCTTTGATAGTGTGATCAAAGCATTTGGTTTTGTACCGACTTTTGGAGAAGCCTGTATTTACAAGAAAGTGAGTGGGAGCTCTGTAGCATTTCTGATATTATATGTGGATGACATATTACTGATTGGAAATGATATAGAATTTCTGGATAGCATAAATGGATACTTGAATAAGAGTTTTTCAATGAAAGACCTCGGTGAAGTTGCTTACATATTGGGCATTAAGATCTATAGAGATAGATCAAGACGCTTAATTGGACTTTCACAAAGCACATACCTTGACAAAGTTTTGAAGAAGTTCAAAATGGATCAAGCAAAGAAAGGGTTCTTGCCTGTGTTACAAGGTGTGAAGTTGAGTAAGACTCAATGCCCGACCACTGCAGAAGATAGAGAGAAAATGAAAGATGTTCCCTATGCTTCAGTGATACGTCCATTTTGCATCATGCTTTTATATCGATATTTATTGCATTATGGGCTGTTCTTACACGTTACGTCACAATACTTATGGCTATTCTCTCTTATTTTACAAGGTTTACATAAGGAGGGAGAATGCCGGCAGCTAGAATTCTGGGCTGGAAAAGGAGAAAATATTAGAGACCTATTCTGCGCAACTCCAAAAGTCCTGAAACTCCACGGAACATCTTATAATAAATAATGAAAAATCCTTGCCAAAGATGAAGACCAGGGGGCCCACACCCTGTCCATGAGGGTGGGGGGCGCCCCCTAGGGCGTGCCCCCTACCTTGTGGGCCCCCTGGTGACTCTCCGATGCCCATCTTCTGCTATATGAGGTCTTTCGTCGAGGAAAAAACAATAAGCAACCTTTCGGGATGAAACTCCGCTACCACGAGGCGGAACCTTGGCAGAACCAATCTAGGGCTCCAGCAGAGCTGTTCTGCCGGGGACACTTCCCTCCGGGAGGGGGAAATCATCGCCATCACCATCACCAACGCTCCTCTCATCGGGAGAGGGCAATCTCCATCAACATCTTCACCAGCACCATCTCATCTCAAAACCCTAGTTCATCTCTGGTATCCAATTCTTGTCTCCAAGTCCGGGATTGGTGCTTGTAGGTTGCTAGTAGTGTTGATTACTCCTTGTAGTTGATGCTAGTTGGTTTATTTGGTGGAAGATCATATGTTCAGATCCTTTATGCATATTATTACCCCTCTGATTATGAACATGAATATGCTTTGTGAGTAGTTACGTTTGTTCCTGAGGACATGGGAGAAGTCTTGCTATTAGTAGTCATGTGAGTTTGGTATTCGTTCGATATTTTGATGAGATGTATGTTGTCTAGCCTCTAGTGGTGTTATGTGAACGTCGACTACATAATACTTCACCATTATTTGGGCCTAGAGGAAAGCATTGGGAAGTAATAAGTAGATGATGGGTTGCTAGAGTGACAGAAGCTTAAACCCTAGTTTATGCGTTGCTTCGTAAGGGGCTGATTTGGATCCCCATGTTTCATGCTATGGTTAGGTTTACCTTAATACTTTTGTTGTAGTTGCGGATGCTTGCAATAGAGGTTAATCATAAGTGGGATGCTTGTTCAAGTAAGAACAACACCCAAGCACCGGTCCACCCACATATCAAATTATCAAAGTACCGAACGCGAATCATATGAATGTGATGAAAACTAGCTTGATGATATTCCCATTTGTCCTCGGGAGCGCTTTTCCTTATATAAGAGTTTGTCCAGGCTTGTCCTTTGCTACAAAAAGGATTGGGCCACCTTGCTGCACTTTATTTACTTTTGTTACTTGTTGCTCGTTACAAATTATCTTATCACAAAATTATTTGTTACCACTTATTTCAGTACTTGCAGAGAATACCTTGCTGAAAACCACTTATCATTTCCTTCTGCTCCTCGTTGGGTTCAACACTCTTACTTATCGAAAGGACTACGATAGATCCCCTATGCTTGTGGGTCATCAAGACTCTTTTTTGGCACCGTTGCCGGGGAGTGAAGCGCCTTTGGTAGGTGGAATTTGGTAAGGAAAAAATTTATATAGTGTGCTGAAATTTACTGTCACTTGTTACTATGGAAAGTAATCCTCTGAGGGGCTTGTTCGGGGTATCTTCACCCCGACCAGTAGAGCAAAAAGTTGCTCCTCAACCTACTAAACCTATTGAATATGAAAATGTTCCCTTTGAATTTCCTTCAGGTATGATAGAAAAACTGCTAGCTAATCCTTTTACAGGAGATGGAACAAAGCATCCTAATGAGCACCTAATATATGTGGATGAAGTTTGTGGATTATTTAAGCTTGCAGGTATACCCGATGATGTTGCTAAGAAGAAGGTCTTCCCTTTATCTTTGAAGGGAGATGCATTGACATGGTATAGGCTATGTGATGATATGAGATCATGGAACTATAGAAGATTGAAATTGGAATTTCATCAAAAGTATTATCCTATGCATCTTGTTTATCGTGATCGCAATTATATATATAATTTTTGGCCTCGCGAAGGAGAAAGCATCGCTCAAGCTTGGGGGAGGCTTAAATCAATATTATATTGATGCCCCAATCATGAGCTCCCAAGAGAAACAATTATTCAAAATCTTTATGCTCGACTTTCTGAAAACAATCGCACCATGCTCAATACTTCTTGTGCTGGCTCTTTTATGATGAAGACTATTGAATTTAAATGGGATTTATTGGATAGAATTAAATGCAACTCTGAAGATTGGGATCTCGACGAAGGTAAGGAGTTGGGTATGATACCTAAGTTTGATTGTGTTAAATCTTTTATGGATACCGATATTTTCCGTAAGTTTTGCGCTAAATATGGACTTGACTCTGAGATAGTAGCTTCTTTCTGTGAATCTTTTGCTACTTATGTTGATCTCCCTAAGGAGAAGTGGTTTAAATATCATCCTCCCATATAATTAAAAGTAGCCGCACCTATTAAAGTTGAAGAAAAGATAGTCACTTATAATGATCCTATTGTTCCTACTTCTTATGTTGAGAAACCACCTTTCCCTGTTAGAATAAAGGATCATGCTAAAGCTTCAACTGTGGTTCGTAAAAGCAATATTAGAACTTATACACCTCCTGAGCAAGTTAAAGTAGAACCTAATATTGCTATTGTTAAAAATCTCTTGTTTGATAATATTGATGGGCATGTTATTTATTTCTATGATGAAACTGCTAGAATTGCTAAACCTTGTGCTAAACATAAACATAGACCTGTGGTAGGCATGCCTGTTATTTCTGTTAAAATAGGAGATGATTGTTATCATGGCTTATGCGATATGGATGCCAGTGCAAGTGCTATACCTCATGACTTATACAAAGAAATTATGCATGATATTGCACCTGCTGAGATAGAAGATATTGATGTCACCATTAAGCTTGCGAATAGAAATACCATATCACCCATTGGAATTGTTAGAGATGTTTAAGTCTTGTGTGGGAAAACTAAATATCCTGCTGATTTTCTTGTTCTTGATTCCCCACAAGATAGCTTTTGTCCAATTATATTTGCTAGACCCTTCTTGAACACTGTTAATGCTAAGATAGACTGTGAAAAGAATGTTGTTACTATTGGCTTGGATGATATGATTCATGAGTTCAATTTCTCTAAATTTAGTAAACAACATCGTGAAGAAGAATTACCTAGTAAGGATGAAATTATTGGTCTTGCTTCTATTGCCGTACCTCCTAGTGATCCTTTAGAACATTATTTGCTAGACCATGAAAATGATATGTTTATGAATGAAAGAAGGGAAATAGATGAAATATTCTTTAAGCAGGAACCTTCTGAAACACAATCTGCGTGTTGAAATCCTAGGGGATCCTCCTCCACCTAAGGGTGATCCCGTGTTTGAGCTTAAACCGTTGCCTGATAATCTTAAATATGCTTATCTTGATGAAAAGAAGATATATCCTGTTATTATTAGTGCTAACCTTTCAGAGCATGAAGAAGAAAGATTATTGAAAACTCTGAAGAAGCATCGTGCTGCTATTGGATATACTCTCAATGATCTTAAGGGCATTAGTCCCACTCTATGTCAACATAAAATAAATTTGGAAGCGGATGCCAAACCAGTTCGTGATCCTCAACGACGTCTGAATCCTAAAATGAAAGAAGTGGTAAGAAAAGAAATACTAAAGCTTTTGGAGGCAGGTATAATTTATCCCGTTGCTGATAGTCAGTGGGTAAGTCCCGTCCATTGTGTCCGTAAGAAGGGAGGTATAACTGTTGTTCCTAATGATAAAGATGAATTGATTCCACAAAGAATCATTACAGGCTATAGGATGGTAATTGATTTCCGCAAATTAAATAAGGCCACTAAGAAAGATCATTACCCCTTACCTTTTATTGATCAAATGCTAGAAAGATTATGCAAACATACACATTATTGCTTCCTAGATGGTTATTCTGGGTTCTCTCAAATACCTGTGTCAGCTAAAGATCAATCAAAGACTACTTTTACGTCCCCTTTTGGTACTTTTTCTTATAGACGTATGCCTTTTGGTTTATGTAATGCACCTGCTACCTTTCAAAGATGCATGATGGCTATATTCTCTGACTTTTTTGAAAAGATTTGTGAGGTTTTCATGGACGACTTTTCCGTCTATGGATCTTCTTTTGATGATTGCTTGAGCAATCTTGATCGAGTTTTGCAGAGATGTGAAGAAACTAATCTTGTCTTGAATTGGGAAGAGTGCCACTTTATGGTTAATGAAGGTATTGTCTTGGGGCATAAAGTTTCTGAAAGAGGTATTGAAGTTGATAAAGCCAAGGTTGATGCTATTGAAAAGATGCCATGTCCCAAGGACATCAAAGGTATAAGAAGTTTCCTTGGTCACGCCGGATTTTATAGGAGGTTCATTAAGGACTTCTCAAAAATTTCTCGGCCTCTGACCAATTTATTACAAAAAGATGTACCATTCGTCTTTGATGATGATTGTGTAGAAGCATTTGAAATACTTAAGAAAGCATTGATCTCTGCACCTATTGTCCAACCACCTGATTGGAATTTACCCTTTGAAATTATGTGTGATGCTAGTGATTATGCTGTAGGTGCTGTTCTGGGGCAAAGAGTTGATAAGAAATTAAATGTTATCCATTATGCTAGTAAGACTCTAGACAATGCTCAAAGAAATTATGCTACTACTGAAAAAGAATTCTTAGTAGTTGTATTTGCTTGTGATAAGTTCAGACCTTATATTGTTGATTCTAAAGTAACTATTCACACTGATCATGCTGCTATTAAATATCTCATGGAAAAGAAAGATGCTAAACCTAGACTTATTAGATGGGTTCTCTTGCTACAAGAATTTGATATGCATATTGTTGATAGAAAAGGAGCTGAGAACCCCATTGCAGACAACTTGTCTAGGTTAGAAAATATTCTTGATGACCCACTACCTATTGATGATAGCTTTCCTGATGAACAATTAAATGTTATAAGTACTTCTCGTAGTACTCCATGGTATGCTGATTATGCTAATTACATTGTCGCTAAATTTATACCACCTAGTTTCACATACCAGCAAAAGAAAAAGTTCTTCTATGATTTGAGACATTACTTTTGGGATGACCCACATCTTTATAAAGAAGGAGTAGATGGTGTTATTAGACGTTGTGTACCTGAGCATGAACAGGAACAAATCCTACGCAAGTGTCACTCCGAATCTTATGGAGGACACCACGCTGGAGATAGAACTGCACATAAGGTATTGCAATCCGGTTTTTATTGGCCTACTCTCTTCAAGGATGCCCGTAAGTTTGTCTTGTCTTGTGATGAATGTCAAATAATTGGTAATATTAGTAGATGTCAAGAAATGCCTATGAATTATTCACTTGTTATTGAACCATTTGATGTTTGGGGCTTTGATTATATGGGACCTTTTCCTGCCTCTAATGGATATACACATATTTTAGTTGCTGTTGATTACGTTACTAAGTGGGTAGAAGCTATTCCAACTAGTAGCATTGATCATAACACTTCTATTAAAATGCTTAAGGAAGTTATTTTTCCAAGGTTTGGAGTCCCTAGATATTTAATGACTGATGGTAGTTCACATTTTATCCATGGTGCTTTTCGTAAAATGCTTGCTAAGTATGACGTTAATCATAGAATTGCATCTCCTCATCACCCTCAGTCTAGTGGTCAAGTAGAATTGAGTAATAGAGAGCTCAAATTAATTTTGCAAAAGACTGTCAATAGGTCTAGAAAGAATTGGTCTAAGAAACTTGATGATGCATTATGGGCCTATAGAACTGCATATAAAAATCCTATGGGTATGTCTCCATATAAAATGGT
Source organism: Triticum urartu (assembly GCF_003073215.2). Taxonomy (NCBI): domain Eukaryota; kingdom Viridiplantae; phylum Streptophyta; class Magnoliopsida; order Poales; family Poaceae; genus Triticum; species Triticum urartu. The sequence goes on along the minus strand of NC_053026.1, from coordinate 383,778,006 downwards.
TTATGGAAAAGCATGTCACTTACCTCTCGAACTAGAACATAAGGCATATTGGGCTATTAAAGAGCTCAACTATGATTTCAAACTTGCCGGTGAGAAGAGGTTATTTGATATTAGCTCACTTGATGAATGGAGAACCCAAGCTTATGAAAATGCCAAGTTGTTTAAAGAAAAATTTAAAAGATGGCATGACAAAAGGATACAAAAGCGTGAGTTTAATGTAGGTGATTATGTATTGCTATACAACTCTCGTTTAAGATTTTTTGCAGGAAAACTTCTCTCTAAATGGGAAGGCCCCTACATTATCGAGGAGGTCTATCGTTCCGGTGCCATAAAAATCAACAACTTCGAAGGTACAAATTCGAAGGTGGTAAACGGTCAAAGAATTAAAAATTATATCTCAGGTAATCCCATAAATGTTGAAACCAATGCTATTGAAACCGTAACCCCAGAGGAATACATAAGAGACACTTTCCGGAACCTTTTAGACTCCGAAAAGGAATAGGTATGTGGTACGGTAAGTAAACCGACTCCAAAACAATTTTTAAGGCAATATTTCTCCGTTTCGGAATATTTAGAAAAAAAGAAAAATAAGTGGCATTCCAGGAAGGACACGAGGACCCCACGAGGGTGGTGGGCGCGCCCTACCCCCTGGGCGCGCCCCCTACCTCGTGAGCACCTCGTGTGCCTTCCGGACTCCGTTTTCTTGCACGTTTCGTATTTTGGTCGGTAAAAATTCATTATATATTCTCCCAAAGGTTTTGACTCATGTATCACACAAATATCCTCTGTTTTTGTTTCGAGCTGTTGCTGCTGTAGATTAGAGCAAGATGTCTTCTCAAGAATCACTTGGGGAGAGCCGGGTATCTAATCCGGCACCAGAACCAAGGGCAAACAACGACGCTGACCACTTTGGGCCAGCAACGGAGGAAGAGATGGAGGCTGACTTGATGAGGGTAGATGCCATGGAGGATCAAGAAGTCACCTCTCGCTTCCGATCTAGGTTCACGATGGGGGAACTACATAGCTTAGCTATTCCAAACTCGGTTATCCCTTCCAATGTTAGATTTCTTTCTTATAAAAATATGAAGAGGAGTGTCACTTGTTCTCCCGCAGCTATGCAACACCCTTGGGTGCAAGGAGCTTTAGCCATCACAGGAAAGCTTCGTAAGGAAATAATGGACCTCAAGCAGCAAGTTAAGAAGCTTGAGGAGGAGAACCGTATCCTGAGAGGAATCATCGCCAAGAATATTACACCAACAACAAAGAAGGAGACATAATCACATGGGTATGGGCACTCCCCTTGGCAACTGCCAAGCTTGGGGGAGGTGCCCCGGTATCGTATCACCATCACAACTCCTATCTTTACCGTTTTTCTTAGTTCGATTCTATTAGTAGTATCTTGATCTAGTAGAATAAAGTTTATGGCATGATCTAGTTTTGAGTTTTGCTTTATTATCTATCTATGTAATCGAGTCCGTGAGCTATATAATAAAGATTAGTGTTGAGTCAAGGGCTTGATTATTTTGCCATGATCTTGAGTGAATAAAAGAAAAGAAGAAAAAGAATAAAAAGTAACAAAGAGTTCATATTGATCTTGTCGAGAGTAATGACTTCACATAGAAAGAGTATGATGATTAAAAGTTGTTGGGAGTTGGCAGACATAGCTTTGGTCATCGTTGCAATTAATAGGAAGTAATAAGGAAAGAGGGGTTCATATATAAATATACTATTGTTGACATCTTTTATGATTGGGAGCACTCATTAAAATATGACATGCTAAAGAGTTGATGTTGGACAAGGAAGACAATGTAATGAGTTATGTTTTCTTATATCTGAGATAAAGTATGTTGTCATGGATCCTCTAACATGTTGAGCTTGCCTCCCCCCCTCATGCTAGCCAAATTCTCAGCACCAAGTAGAAATATTACTTGTGCTTCCAAATACCCTTAAACCAGTTTTGCCATGAGAGTCCACCATATCTACCTATGGATTGAGTAAGATCCATCAAGTAAGTTGTCATCGGTGCAAAGCAATAAAAATTGCTCTAAATATGTATAATTGATTGGTGTGGGAGAAATAAGCTTTATACGATCTGGTGATGTGGAAGTAATAAAAGCAACGGACTGCATAATAAAGGTTCATATCACAAGGGGCAATATAAAGTGACGTTCTTTCGCATTGAGATTTTATGCATCCAACCATAAAAGCGCATGGCAACCTCTGCTTCCCTCTACGAAGGGCCTATCTTTTATTATTATCTTCTACCTTATGCAAGAGTCATGGTGATCTTCACCTTTCCTTTTTCATTTTATCCTTTGGCAAGCCCAGCATGTTGGAAAGAACCTGATATATATATCTAATTGGATGTAGGGGAGCATGAGTTATTATTGTTGACATTACCCTTGAGGTAAAAGGTTGTGGGGCGAAACTATAAGCCCCTATCTTTCTCTGTGTCCAATTAAAACTTCATAACCACAAATATTGCGTGAGTGTTAGAAATTATGAAGGACTAGATGATAGTTGAGTATGTGGACTTGCTTTTAAGCTCTGACATAGACTCTTTCTGATGTTATGATAAATTGCAATTGCTTCAATGACTGAAATTATAGTTTGTTGGTTCTCAATAAAGTTTATGATTCGTACTCTGCATTGTGAATGGATTATTACTTGAGCATAAGAAATCGTATGACAAAATCTATATATGTTGTTGTTATAAGAATAATCATGATGCCTTCATGACCGTATTTTATTTTTATCGACACCTCTATCTCTAAACATGAGGACATATTTATCGTTATCGGCTTTCGTTTGAGGACAAGCGAGGTCTAAGCTTGGGGGAGTTGATATGTCCATTTTGCATCATGCTTTTATATCGATATTTATTGCATTATGGGCTGTTCATACATGTTATGTCACAATACTTATGGCTATTCTCTCTTATTTTACAAGGTTTACATAAGGAGGGAGAATGCCGGCAACTGGAATTCTGGGCTGGAAAAGGAGAAAATATTAGAGACCTATTCTGCGCAACTCAAAAAGTCTTGAAACTCCACGGAACATCTTATAATCAATAATGAAAAATCCTTGCCAAAGATGAAGACCAGGGGGCCCACACCCCGTCCACGAGGGTGGGGGGCGCGCCCCCCTACCTCGTGGGCCCCCTGGTGACTCTCCAATGCCCATCTTCTGCTATATGAGGTCTTTCGTCGAGGAAAAACAATAAGAAACCTTTCGGGAGGAAACTCCGCCGCCACGAGGCGGAACCTTGGCGGAACCAATCTAGGGCTCCGGCAGAGCTGTTCTGCCGGGGACACTTCCCTCCGGGAGGGGGAAATCATCGCCATCATCATCACCAACGCTCCTCTCATCGAGAGAGGTCAATCTCCATCAACATCTTCACCAGCACCATCTCATCTCAAAACCCTAGTTCATCTCTTCTATCAAATTCTTGTCTCCAAGTCCGGGATTGGTACTAGTAGGTTGCTAGTAGTGTTGATTACTCCTTGTAGTTGATGCTAGTTGGTTTATTTGGTGGAAGATCATATGTTCAGATCCTTTATGCATATTCTTCCCCCTCTGATTATGAACATGAGTATGCTTTGTGAGTAGTTACGTTTGTTCCTGAGGACATGGGAGAAGTCTTGCTATTAGTAGTCATGTGAGTTTGGTATTCGTTCGACATTTTGATGAGATGTGTGTTGTCTAGCCTCTAGTGGTGTCATGTGAACATCGACTACATAACACTTCACCATTATTTGGGCCTAGAGGAAGGCATTGGGAAGTAATAAGTAGATGATGGGTTGCTAGAGTGACAGAAGCTTAAACCCTAGTTTATGCGTTGCTTCGTAAGGGGCTGATTTGGATCCCCATGTTTCATGCTATGGTTAGGTTTACCTTAATACTTTTGTTGTAGTTGCGGATGCTTGCAATAGAGGTTAATCATAAGTGGGATGCTTGTTCAAGTAAGAACAACACCCAAGCACTGGCCCACCCACATATCAAATTATCAAAGTACCGAACGCGAATCATATGAACGTGATGAAAACTAGCTTGACGATATTCCCATTTGTCCTCGGGAGCGCTTTTCCTTATATAAGAGTTTGTCCAGGCTTGTCCTTTGCTACAAAAATGATTGGGCCACCTTGCTGCACTTTATTTACTTTTGTTACTTCTTGCTCGTTACAAATTATCTTATCACAAAACTATCTGTTACCATTTATTTCAGTACTTGCAGAGAATACCTTGCTGAAAACCGCTTATCATTTCCTTCTGCTCCTCGTTGGGTTCGACACTCTTACTTATCGAAAGGACTATGATAGATCCCCTATACTTGTGGGTCATCATTCAGCCATAGGCTCTATCATGTATGCAATGCTGTGTACCAGACCTGATGTGTGCCTTGCTATAAGTCTGGTAGGGAGGTACCAAAGTAATCCAGGAGTGGATCACTGGACAGCGGTCAAGAACATCCTGAAGTACCTGAAAAGGACTAAGGATATGTTTCTCGTTTATGGAGGTGACAAAGAGCTCATCGTAAATGGTTACGTTGATGCAAGTTTTGACACTGATCCGGACGATTCTAAATCGCAAACCGGATACATGTTTACATTGAACGGTGGAGCTGTCAGTTGGTGCAGTTCTAAACAAAGCGTCGTGGCGGGATCTACGTGTGAAGTGGAGTACATAGCTGCTTCGGAAGCAGCAAATGAAGGAGTTCATATCCGATCTAGGTGTCATACCTAGTGCATCGGGTCCAATGAAAATCTTTTATGACAATACTGGAGCAATTGCCTTAGCGAAGGAATCTAGATTTCACAAGAGAACCAAGCACATCAAGAGACGCTTCAACTCCATCCGGGATCTAGTCCAGGTGGGAGACATAGAAATTTGCAAGATACATACGGATCTGAATGTTGCAGACCAATTGACTAAGCCTCTTCCACGAGCAAAACATGATCAGCACCAAGGCTCCATGGGTGTTAGAATCATTATAGTGTAATCTAGATTATTAACTCTAGTGCAAGTGGGAGACTGAAGGAAATATGCCCTAGAGGCAATAATAAAGTTATTATTTATTTCCATATATCATGATAAATGTTTATTATTCATGCTAGAATTGTATTAACCGGAAACATAATACATGTGTGAATACATAGACAAACAGAGTGTCACTAGTATGCCTCTACTAGACTAGCTCGTTGATCAAAGATGGTTAAGTTTCCTAGCCATTGACATGGATTGTCTTTTGATTAACAGGATCACATCATTAGGAGAATTATGTGATTGACATGACCCATTCCATTAGCTTAGCACACGATCGTTTAGTATGTTGCTATTGCTTTCTTCATGACTTATACATGTTCCTATGACTATGAGATTATGCAACTCTCGTTTACCGGAGGAACACTTTGTGTGCTACCAAATGTCACAACGTAATTGGGTGATTATAAAGGTGCTCTACAGGTGTCTCCGAAGGTACTTGTTGGGTTGGCGCATTTCGAGATTAGGATTTGTCACTCCGATTGTCGGAGAGGTATCTCTGGGCCCTCTCGGTAATGCACATCACTTAAGCCTTGCAAGCATTGCAACTAATGAGTTAGTTGCGGGATGATGTATTACGGAATGAATAAACAGACTTGCCGGTAACGAGATTGAACTAGGTATTGAGATACCGACGATCGAATCTCGGGCAAGTAACATACCGATGACAAAGGGAACAATGTATGTTGTTATGCGGTTTGACCGATAAAGATCTTCATAGAATATGTGGGAGCCAATATGAGCATCCAGGTTCCACTATTGGTTATTGACCGGAGATGTGTCTCGGTCATGTCTACATAGTTCTCGAACCCGTAGGGTCCGCACGCTTAACGTTACGATGACAGTTATATTATGAGTTTATATGTTTTGATGTACCGAAGGTTGTTCGGAGTCCCGGATGTGATCACGGACATGACGAGGAGTCTCGAAATGGTCGAGACATGAAGATTGATATATTGGAAGCCTATGTTTGGATATCGGAAGTGTTCCGGGTGAAATCGGGATTTTATCGGAGTACCGGGAGGTTACCGGAACCCCCCGGGAACTTAATGGGCCTTAGTGGGCCTTGGTGGAAGAGAGGAGAGGAGGCCAGGGCAGGGCCGCGCGCCCCTCCCCCCTAGTCCGAATAGGACAAGGAGAGGGGGGCGGCGCCCCCCCTTTCCTTCCTCCCCTCCACCTCTTCCCCCTCTCTCTCCTAGTCCAACATGGAAGGGGGGGGAGTCCTACTCCCGGTAGGAGTAGGACTCCTCCGGCGCGCCTCTCCCCTTGGCCGGCCGCACCCCCCTTGCTCCTTTATATACGGGGGCAGGGGGGCACCCCATAGACACAATAATTGATCATTGATCTCTTAGCCGTGTGTGGTGCCCCCCTCCACCATAGTCCACCTCGATAATACTGTAGCGGTGCTTAGGCGAAGCCCTGCGTCGGTAGAACATCAACATCGTCACCACGCCGTCATGCTGACGAAACTCTCCCTCAACACTCGGCTGGATCAAAGTTCGAGGGACGTCATCGGGCTGAACGTGTGTTGAACTCGGAGGTGTCGTGCGTTCGGTACTTGATCGGTCGGATCGTGAAGACGTACAACTACATCAACCGCCTTGTGTTAACGATTCTGCTTTCGGTCTACGAGGGTACGTGTACAACACTCTCCCCTCTCGTTGCTATGCATCACCATGATCTTGCATGTGCGTAGGAATTTTTTTGAAATTACTACGTTCCCCAACAAGTAGCACGGTCCCAGGAAGAGCGGCACTGCTAAGACCAATAGCAGTAGCGCGTTCCCAGGAAGAGCGCTACCACTATACCTAGCCTGCTGGCAACGGTGTGGCAATTATAGTAGTAGCGCTTTTTACCAGGGACGCGCTACTGCTACTTATATAGTAGTAGCAGGCTTGCACACAATACGCTACTGGTAAGTAGCAGTAGCGCATGTTTTTGTCCATAGCTACTGATAAGCTTCTGTGTATAAAGTTTTCCCTAGTAGTGGTAGGTTGTAGAAACAGTGAACTAAAAGTCATAGATGTAGACCAGAAGACGGCTACCACCACGATCTACGTAGAAAATCACCGCCTCGAAGAAAAAACGTCAAAGAAAACATGTAAACACTCCAAAGACCATGAGCGTCAACCATCCCCGCGACACTACGACCAAGACACACAGAAGCGTCTGCCCAAATCAAATATGAAAGAATCGATATGACACAGACACAACATCCTAGGTCCAACACCAGCAACTAAATTCGTTGCATAGGGTAATATCTGGAGGAACCTTATTCGCCGTTGCCATCCCATCGATGGAACCGAAGCCATGGACAGACAAAAAACTAAATTGGAAAAACATAGAATATTGAACAGGCAGGATTAATTAAATGTCTGGAGGGGGTGAGTAGACTACTATGACAAATAGATTATTTTTTCAAAGAAAATCCTTAGCATTTTATAATTTTCAAGCAATCTATCAAGCACCCTACACATGCAAATATACAAAAGTGTAGACAACAAAATGTAAGACATGCGGGTGTATGTAACATGGTAGAATTAGAGATATGCAAACACGGTTTTGCGCGATGAAGATTTTTTCTGTGGTTCGAATAATTGGCGCTATCTTACATACATGTTCAGTCCACTAAAGATATAGATCACAAGGATCCCGTTGCGAGGTTCTGCTAAGGAACAAGTCCACGAAGGACAGTCACCCACGAAAGGTGCAACCACTTATGCCACCATGGCTTACAACTACGAAGCACTAGCCTCACTAAAGGTATATTTGCACTTTACAAAGCTTTTGGTTTCTTCACGAACTTGAAGGCTCCCAGACACCAGCCAATCTAGGAGCCGCACATCCTTCAAAAGTAGTATGATTAGGCTGCTTAGTGATGAATCTATTGCACTTGTGCTTCATTAATAGTATTTGTCTTTTGGATTGGAGAAGTATGATTGAAAAGCAAATAGGGATTAAATCTCAAAGGAAGGACTTGAATGGTTGGAATACAAAACCCTTTGAAGTCAACACAAAGAGGTGGACTTCTCTCTTGGAACATATAATAGGAGTAGAGTTTGCTTGGAGTGCACGGATGAGATATGTGGGGGTATAGAAAGGCTAGACCAGAAATCTGACCATTACACACTTTTTAACGTACTGTAGCTTGGAAGCTCCAGAGTGATCAGCTCAGAGGCTCCAAGCTATACAAAAGGTAAACTCTCAGATAGCTCGGCCAGTTCAAACAGATAGTGATAAGGCCATGAGAAGATACAATACAATGCCGTGTAAAATCCATCGAGGAGCCAGGAAAAATATGAGTATTGTGCGGTCCAGAAACAAGAGGTAAAAATAAATATGCACATGGGAGAAGAGTTCACTATAGCATTGTCGAGGTAAAAAAGAGTCAGGAACTAGAACCAGAGGAGATAATCCCCAGAGTAATGCTACACGTACAAATGAGTTACAAGGTTTTACAAAGAGGGTTAATTTGATTGGTCAATGGGTAGGGAGGCGGCCCATCCCCTGAAAATCAGGGGGGCAAGTTTGTGATTGGTTAGAAGATGGAAAAAATCCTAGTCAGCGTGTAATTGCGTGTAACTCTTTGTATGTTTAGCATTATTGTAATCCCCACGTCCAGAACTCCACCGCAACAAATCCAAATTGGTTTGTTTCAATTCTCAAGGAATAAATAAAAGGAAGGCACATTACATGCTATTGATAAATGCTTGCGCATGTAATCAATAAGGATATCATGTTAGGAAGTTTCCTAGTGTACTCGTTACGTTCCTTTGGGGAAATATCAGGTGCTCCCATCCTTGAGGTGCTCCCTATGCTCCAAGTCTAGAACATCAATTTTAAATGTTTCAAAATTTTTGAAAAAAATTGTAAATGTTCAAAAGCAATGTGACTACATCCCCTAAAAATTTCAGGTCCAAACTCGAAATGTACATTGAAAAACAAAAAAGACAAATTCAAATATGAATAGTGTCAAATGTTGCTTTTGTCTTTTTATGACACTATTCATGCTAGATTTCACATTTTTTTTATCAATATGCATTTAGAGTTTGGACCTGAAATATTTAGGAGTTGTAGTCACATTCCTTGTAAACATGCATATTTTTTCCAGAATTTTTTGAAACATTTAAAATTAATTTATTTGAAAATGGAGCATGGGGAGCACCACAAGGATGAGAATACTAATATTTGCCCACGTTCCTTGGTAGTTAGGATCCTATTTACTTTCTAGTCCTAGCCATGCACGACTTGGCTGACATGCGTTGGCCATATAATAGTCAGGCTATGACCATTGTACCGATGAGTTAGATCAGCTTTAGTTTATTCGTGAGTTATGAGATATACAGAAAAACGTCCATAGAAACGGGCCTCCATATTTTGTGTATTATCTGTGATTTTTTTGTTATGAAAATTTACGAGCGACGGAGGGTTGAACATCTTATCGATGCCTAAGTGCTGATCCAAGGGGATCATTTTTTTATTCATGTATTTTGTACGCGGGTGAAAATTATTATTGGAGGTTGCCTGGAGGAACAAGGCAAACGATGAACAGTTGATCAAGAGTCATCGTGAAAGATCGGGCCATCTACACGCATGAATTAGCATCTTGCTAATTTGTGTTTCATCAAGTGGTGTCATTGCAAAGTTAGTCACGGAGGTCCAGTTTGCAATATTGTCTACGAAGGCGAGCATCAACATGTTTGAGCAAGAACATATTGATGGAGAAGGTAGGCATTGGCAAGGTCATTCTTTTTCACACTCGTTGCATCGTGAAGGAGTGGTGTGTCAATTTGACGATTGATGAAGGTTTTTTTGCGGGTAACGGTTGATGAAGGTTCCGTGGTCAATGAGGGAGTCCTGGATTTGGGGGTGTTCGGGTAGCCGGACTATACCTTCAGCCGGACTCCTGGACTATGAAGATACAAGATTAAAGACTTCGTCCCGTGTCCGGATGGGACTTTCCTTGGCGTGGAAAGCAAACTTGGCGATGCGGATATTCAATATCTCCTACCATTGTAACCGACTCTGTGTAACCCTAACCCTATCCGGTGTCTATATAAACCGGAGGGTTCTAGTCCGTAGGACAACTCCATCATACAACAATCATATCATAGGCTAGCTTCTAGGGTTTAGCCTCCTTAATCTCGTGGTAGATCTACTCTTGTACTACCCATATCATCAATATTAATCAAGCAGGAGTAGGGCTTTACCTCCATCGAGAGGGCCCGAACCTGGGTAAAAATATCATGTCCCTTGTCTCCTTTTACCATCCGCCTAGACGCACAGTTCGGGACCCCCTACCCGAGATCCGCCGGTTTTGACACCGACATTGGTGCTTTCATTGAGAGTTCCTCTGTGTCGTCACTTTTTGGGCTCGATGGCTCCTTCGATCATCTATAACGATGAAGTCCAGGGCGAAACTTTTCGCCCCGGGCAGATCTTCGTCTTCGGCGGCTTCGCACTGCGGGCCAATTCGTTTGGCCACCTGGAGCAGATCAAAAGCTACGCCCCTGGCCATCAGGTCAGGTTTGGAAGCTTAAACTACACGGCCGACATCTGCGGGGATTTGATCTTCGACGGATTCGAGCCACAGCTGAGCGCGCCGCACTGTTTCGAGAGGCATGATCTAGCTCTGCCGCCGAACAGTGCCCTGGAGGCCGCACAAGCACCGGTTCCGACCCTTTATTCGGAGCCTATTGCGCCAATCGAGTATGAGCGGTTGGACGTCACCTCGGGGGCTACAATCTCAAAGGCGATCGAGCCGAACGTCAGCCCCGCGTTCCGCACGGCCCGTGACTCCGAGGAGCCGGATTCCTCTCCGAACTCCGAACCCCCCATGCCCCTGCCGATCGAATCCGATTGGGCGCCGATAACGGAGTTCACCGCCGCGGACATCTTTCAGCATTCGCCTTTCGGCGACATCCTGAACTCACTAAAATCTCTCTCTTTATCAGGAGAGCCCTGGACGGACTACGGTCAGCGAGGATGGGATACGGACGATGAAGAAATTCAAAGCCCACCCACCACCCACTTTGTAGCCGCTGTCGACGATTTAACCAACATGCTTGACTTCGACTCCGAAGACATCTACGGTATGGACGACGATGCATGAGACGAACAGGAACCAGCACCTGTAGGGCGCTGGAAGGCCACCTCGTCATATGATATATACATGGTGGATACTCCAAAAGATGGAGATGGCGATGGAACAGTGGAGGATGACACCTCCAAGATACAGCCAAAGCGTCGGCGTCAGCGGCGTCGCTCTAAATCCCGCCAAAGCAAAAATGGTGATTCAGGCACGGGAGATAATACTACCCTGGATAGCACCGAAGAACACCCCCTCCAGCAAGATTCGGCACAGGAAGATGGAGAAGCCGGCCCTCATGAGAGAGCGGCAGACCGAGAGGTTGAGGATGATAACTATAGGCCTCCCTCCGAAGACGAGGCAAGCCTCGACGACGAAGAATTCGTCGTACCATCAGACCCCGCCAAACAAGAGCGTTTCAAACGCAGGCTTTTAGCCACGGCAAGCAGCCTCAAGAAAAAGCAGCAACAGCTTAGAGCTGATCAAGACTTGCTAGCTGACAGATGGACTGAAGTCCTTGCGGCCGAAGAGTATGAACTCGAATGCCCCTCCAAGAGTTACCCAAAGCGCAGGCCGCTACCCCGATCAGAGGAGGAAGCACCTACATCACCAGCGCACGACATGGCCGACCGGCCACCTCGCGGCCGCGACAGAGAGGCCTCTCGGCCCTCCACCCAAGCCATGCCCCGGCGCCGTTCAACTAAGGCACGGGAAAATGCGCTAGACCTGCGAGACGTACTGGAGGACAAGGCAAGACAAACAAGATCGATCTACGGATCGCGCAGGCGCCCCACGGCACGTGACAGTGATCTTCATTCCGGATACAACAAATCCGGCCGGGCCGAACACAACAGACATAGCTCCTTCGAGCCGCGTCGCGATATAGCCCAGTATAGAGGCGCCGCACACCCACTATTCTTCACAGATGAAGTAATGGATCATAAAATCCCAGAGGGTTTCAAACCCGTAAACATCAAATCATAGGATGGAACAACAGATCCTGCGATATGGATTGAGGATTATCTCCTTCATATCCACATGGCCCGCGGCGACGATCTACACGCCATCAAATACCTCCCGCTCAAACTTAAGGGACCGGCCCGACATTGGCTTAACAGCTTGCCAGCAGACTCAATCGGTTCTTGGGAGGACCTGGAAGCCGCATTCCTCGACAACTTCCAGGGCACTTATGTGCGACCACCTGATGCCGATGACTTAAGCCACATAATTCAGCAGCCAGAGGAATCAGCCAGGCAATTCTGGACACGGTTCCTAACAAAGAAAAACCAGATAGTCGACTGTCCGGACGCAGAGGCCCTAGCAGCCTTCAAGCATAATATCCGCGACGAGTGGCTTGCCCGGCACCTGGGACAGGAAAAGCCGAAGTCCATGGCAGCCCTCACGACACTCACGACCCGCTTTTGCGCGGGAGAAGACAGCTGGCTAGCTCGCAGTAACAACTTAGCAAAGAACCCTGGTAATTCGGATACCAAGGACAAAAGTGGCAGGACACATCGGAATAAGCAAAAGCGCCGCGTTAGCAGCGACAGCAACGAAGACACGACAGTTAATGCCGGATTCAGAGGCTATAAATCCGGTCAGCGGAAAAAGCCATTCAAAAAGAATACTCAGGGCCCGTCCAGTTTGGACCGAATACTCGACCGCTTGTGCCAGATACATGGCACCCCCGAAAGGCCAGCCAATCACACCAACAGGGATTGTTGGGTGTTCAAGCAGGCAGGCAAGCTAAGAGCCGAAAATAAAGACAAGGGGCTGCATAGCGATGATGAGGAGGAGCCCAGGCCGCCAAACAACAGTGGACAAAAGGGTTTTCCCCCACAAGTGCGGACGGTGAACATGATATACGCAACCCACATTCCCAAGAGGGAGCAGAAGCATGCGCTACAGGACATATACGCGATGGAACCAGTCGCCCCAAAGTTCAACCCATGGTCCTCCTGCCCGATCACTTTTGATCGAAGGGACCACCCCACTAGCATCCGTCACGGCGGCTTCGCCGCATTGGTTCTCGACCCAATTATCGACGGATTTCATCTCACAAGAGTCCTCATGGACGGCGGAAGTAGCCTGAACCTGCTTTACCAGGATACAGTGCGGAAAATGGGCATAGATCCCTCAAGGATTAAGCCCACAAAAACGACCTTTAAAGGCGTTATACCAGGTGCAGAGGCCAACTGTACAGGCTCAGTAACACTTGAAGTGGTCTTCGGATCTCCGGACAATTTCCGAAGCGAAGAGTTAATCTTCGATATAGTCCTATTTCGCAGTGGCTATCACGCCCTGCTCGGGCGAACCGCATTTGCAAAGTTCAATGCGGTGCCGCACTACACATATCTCAAGCTCAAGATGCCAGGCCCTCGAGGAGTAATTACGGTCAACGGAAAAACCGAACGCTCCCTCCGTACGGAGGAGCACACGGCGGCTCTCGCAGCGGAAGTACAAAACAACCTTCTTAGGCAATTCTCCAGTCCGGCCGTTAAAAAGCCAGACACTGCCAAGCGCGCTCGGAGTAACCTACAACAAGACCGCCTAGCACGTTCTGAGCAGGCGTAGCAATGCGGCCCCAACCCCAGCCCTCGCGACATAGCGAAACCAGTGCCTCGCGTACATAACTACGCTCTTGAAATACCATGGGCGCAGGGGAAGGGGCACAATAACGGCAAGTCCAAAATACGGCTTAAAACGTACTAGGGGCTGCCGAATTCTTTTTTTAATTTTCTCTTACTTTCAGGACTCCATACTTCGGACGACCTATTCGGCAATTCAACTGCCACACAAACGATGCAAGATCCAGGGAGGCAGACAAGCCATGCCGCATTATGGAACTCCCAGGTGGTTTCTGTTACGAGCAGTATACCTGTTTTGAATACAATTCCACGGCCTGCCCCTGGCCAGGACATGTTAAATAGTCCAATATCTTTTGCTTATCGCACCACTTGTATCGTTCTGCTCTGCTAGCAGCCTTTCTATAAACAATGCATAGCTTTTTGTCTATTTTTTGCATTATCCTATTTTCATACATATGTTTATGACATGTTGCACCCGTACACTATGGTACGGCAAAATACGCCAGGGGCTTTGATACCCCTCAATATGGTGTGAGAAGCCCGTACACTTTCACAAGTGCGGCACCCCGAACTTATAGCACTATATGCATCGGCTCCGAATCATGATTTGGGTCAATAGTTGGGTTTGCCCGGCTCCTATGTTTTGGTGCCTTACGTTCCGCTATATCGGCTAAGGTAGCACTAGGAGAACCACTGTGATTGTGCCCCGGTTGAGCTGGGTTAAGCACCTCAGTGGAGAAAGCTAAAACTGACTATCATGATGAGGCGAGAGACCGGTCGCTGTTCGAGAGGTTTTTCGAGTCCCTAAAGACTTATGCCGCTTCGAGCGAGGAGCCGGCTTTGTACGGCCAAGGCGTGGATAGCGCCCCGAACTCGGTCTTCCGAACTAGGGGCTTCGCCGAAATTTAAAATTATAGAGTTCTATGGCTAAGTGAGAGTGTTCAAGCATTATAGTCCGATTGCCTGGTTCGTTGTGCTGAGCGCCTCCCTCGAAGGACCCAACTATGGGAAAAAGAGCGCTCAGGTTTATCCCAAACACCCCAACACTAGTGGCATGGGGGCAGAAGCCGACGACTGGCCATCTCTCAATTTTTTGATAAACGGCTGCACAGAAAGTAATATTTTAAATTCAACAAGCATTGCTTAGCGCATATGAACAAGTTTTCAGCGCACAGGATAAACACGAGCGAGTTCATTCAAAAATTACATCCTTGGTACATTCATCCGCCACAAGGCGGGCACCCGCAAGAACATCCTTATAGTAGTTCTCGGGCTTGCGATGCTCCTTCCCCGGCGGCGGCCCGTCCCTCATAAGCTTCTCACCGTCCAGTTTACCCCAGTGCACCTTTGCACGGGCAAGGGCCCTACGGGCACCTTCGATGCAGACAGAGCGCTTGATGACCTCGAGCCTTGGACAGGCCTCCACCAGCCGCCACACCAGCCCGAAGTAGCTCCCAGGCAGGGCCTCTCCGGGCCACAGCCGAACTATGAAGCCCTGCATGGCCTGTTTGGCCGCCTTGTGGAGCTCGACCAGCTGTTTCAGCTGGTCGCTCAAGGGCACAGGGTGTCCGGCCTCAGCATACTGAGACCAGAATACCTTCTCCGTCGAGCTGCCCTCTTCGGCTCGGTAGAATGCGTTGGCGTCGGATACGCTGCGGGGAAGATCTGCGAATGCCCCTGGAGAGCTCCGGATTCGGGTAAGTAACAAGTAGTTTACTTTTATATTTCTGCTTTGCATAAAGAATACCTTACCCGCTGCTATCTTTTTCATCTCCTCCAACTCCTGGAGGGCCTTTTGGGCTTTGGCCTTGGCAGACTTGGCAGTTTCAAGGGCCGCCGCGAGCTCGGACGCTTGCGTCTTTGACTCAAGCTCCAAACTCTTATGTTTTTTCATGAAAGCCTGAAGCTCTTGCTGCACCTCGCCGACCTGGGCCTCAAGTTTCTCTCGCTCGGTGCACTCCGCGGCCGCTTTCTTTTCGGCCTCGGACAGCGCCTGCTTGAGGGTCGCCACCTCAGTCGTGGCCCCTACAATAAACAGTACAATCCTGTTATTTTTTGCAATCACGTCTTTTTATAGGCACTTTTTCTGTAAGGTATTTCTTACCTTCTTTCTCCTCGAGCTGCCGCTTGGCAAGGCCGAGCTCTTGCTCGGTCCGCTTGAGGCCCTGTTTCAGGGCACCCACCTCCACAGTCAGTGCGGCGGTGGCTAGCAGCGAAGCCTGCATACGCATATTGACTCTTTGTTGTTAGACTCCTGCGAAATTTAATAGATCCTCGATTCGGCTTTTCTTTCCGAACGCCAAACAGAGCATCAGGGGCTACTGTCTATGCGGTTATATTTTTACATATTTTTTACTTACCTCGAAGCCTGTTAGAAGTCTAGCACAAGCTTCACTCAGTCCGCTCTTGGCGGACTGAACCTTCTGGATCACCGTACTCATAATAGTACGGTGCTCCTCGTCGATGGAGGCGCCGTCAAGCACCTCCAACAGATTATCCGGCACCTCCGGTTGGACGGAGGTCGCCGGCTCAGAAGGCTTGCTCCTCTTGGAAGGAGTTCGCCTAAGGTCCGGAACTGTTGAAGATTCCGGCGCGGTGTCCGGCTCAAAGCCGGACTTGGAGCCCTGGGGGGTCTTGTCCCCTTTACTCCTGGAGTCCGGGAGGTCGCCTTGCGGCTCCTCCAGGACTACCTCCTCCTGCCCCGGAGCTCGTCGCGACGCCACTTCGGCGTCGTCCGCAGTGCGGGGGGAGACAGCGGGCGGAACTGAGTTCACGTCCGATGAATCCAGGGAACCGCCCGACGACTCATGAGTCCGGCCCAGGGCGGGCTGCATAATTATGTTCGACATTAGGGAAAGCTGTGCGACAAAGGAACATCATGAGTTACTCTGATATCCGAATACTTACGATTTCGCCGGACGCTTGGCCCTGTCTGGCCACTCCTCTTCATCCTCTTCGGTGTCGGGGGAATAGTCCGGCGAAGGGGTCTTCCTCTTCCTGGACCCTTCGGCCTCCCCCGTTGGGGCGGCCTTCCTCTTATTTCCTCCCCCCACTGGAGGGGGAGAGGTTTCTTCTTCCTCCTCCTCGTTTTCACGGGAGGAGAGCGTCTCGGACTCGTCGGATAACGAGTCCGACACCACCATATTACGGGCACTCTTTCGAGTCCCCGTGGCCTTCTTATTCTTGGCCTTCTTCTCCGGCACCACATAAGGCGCCGGAACTAGCAGCTTCACTAGGAGAGCAGGGGCTGGGTCTTCGGGCAAGGGAGCCGGACAGTTAATCGGTCTGGACGTCGCCTGCCAAGCCTGTCAAAGGTGAGGGAGTTTAGATCTCACATAGAGTCAAACTATGAAAAAACTTAACATCCTGTAAAAGGTGAAAATAGCTTACCTCGCTAGCATGACGCTGCGAGCTGTATCCGCGGTCCTCGGAAGCGGATGCGGGAGCCTCGGCGCCTTTGGTTAGCACCTTCCAGACGTCTTCATACATCGTGTCGAAGAGCCTATTAAGGGTTTGGTGCTGCGCCGGGTCGAACTCCCATAGATTAAAGTCCCTTTGTTGACACGGGAGGATCCGGCGGACGAGCATAACCTGGACTACATTAACAAGCTTGATTGGCTTGTTCACCAGGGACTGGATGCATGTTTGCAGTCCAGTCACTTCTTTTTCGTCACCCCACGACAGGCCCGTCTCTTTCCAGGACATAAGCCGCGTGGGAGGTCCGGATCGGAACTCGGGGGCTGCGATCCATTTCGGATCGCGTGGCTCGGTGATGTAAAACCACTTGGATTGCCACCCCTTCAGGGTCTCCACGAAGGAGCCCTCGAGCCATAGGACGTGGGCCATCTTGCCTGCCATGGCGCCTCCGCACTCCGCCTGGCTGCTGCGCACCACCTTGGGCTTGACGTTGAAGGTCTTGAGCCAGAGGCCGAAATGGGGGCGGATGCGGAGGAAAGCCTCGCACACGACGATAAACGCCGAGATGTTGAGGATGAAGTTCGGGGCCAGATCGTGGAAATCCAGGCCGTAGTAGAACATGAGCCCCCGGACAAATGGGTGGAGTGGAAAACCCAGTCCGCGGAGGAAGTGGGGAAGGAACACTACCCTCTCATGGGGCCTTGGGGTGGGGAGAAGCTGCCCCTCCTCGGGAAGCCGGTGCGCGATGTCTTTGGACAAGTATCCGGCCTTCCTTAGCTTTTTGACATGGCCCTCCGTGACGGAGGAGACCATCCACTTGCCTCCCGCTCCGGACATTGCTAGAGAAGGTTGAGGTGGGAAGTGCGGACTTGGGCGCTGGAGCTCGAGTGCGCGGAAGATGGATAGGCAAAGGAGGAAGAAGGCGTAGGAGAGAAGGTGGATCCTTATCCCCTTATATGGGCGGATGCGGCTGTGCGTCCCCACCAGCCTAGTAAAACTCGCTTTCCTCCCAAGCGCCGCGATAAATGGCGCGGTTGGGTTACCCACGTCCGTATTGATGAGAATCCCGTGAAAGGGGGCACACGATCTCTGCTTTGACAAGACGTGCCAAGGAAACCGCCTCGCAAAACGCGCTGAGGTGGAAAAGTAAAAACGATTCAAGGACTTAGCCATAGTATGATGTCATGCTGCGGGATGCGTCAGCAGATTAGATTTGTGTTGATATTATTCTCTCTATGGCAATATGTGGAAACTTATTTTGCAGAGCCGGACACTACTCTTGGTGTTTACAATCTTTTTATGAAGAACTTGGAGGAGGAACCCGCCTTGCAATGCCGAAGACAATCTGCGCGCCGGACTCGTCGTCATTGAAGCCTGGTTCAGGGGCTACTGAGGGAGTCCTGGATTTGGGGGTGTTCGGGTAGCCGGACTATACCTTCAGCCGGACTCCTGGACTATGAAGATACAAGATTAAAGACTTCGTCCCGTGTCCGGATGGGACTTTCCTTGGCGTGGAAGGCAAGCTTGGCGATGCGGATATTCAAGATCTCCTACCATTGTAACCGACTCTGTGTAACCCTAACCCTATCCAGTGTCTATATAAACCGGAGGGTTCTAGTCCGTAGGACAACTCCATCATACAACAATCATACCATAGGCTAGCTTCTAGGGTTTAGCCTCCTTGATCTCGTGGTAGATCTACTCTTGTACTACCCATATCATCAATATTAATCAAGCAGGAGTAGGGTTTTACCTCCATCGAGAGGGCCTGAACCTGGGTAAAAACATCGTGTCCCTTGTCTCCTTTTGCCATCCGCCTAGACGCACAGTTCGGGACCCCCTACTCGAGATCCGCCGGTTTTGACACCGACAGTCAACAAGGTGAGCATCAAGGTGGTGGAAATTTTGCGGCTGAATATGGTGCCTCTTGAAAGAACGTATACACTGAAGTGGTTTAAAGGTGAAATCAATTACACATCAAATTTTGCTAATTTTTTTATCTGGGAAAATATTATTGTGCGGATTTTTTTCACGTTTTTCCAGTGCCCATGGTGTCGAGCCATCTGCTACTTGGGAACCCATCTGTTCGGAATGTCAAGAAAAATACTTTCTTTTTATCATGGAAGGGTCAAAGAATTTGTTTTATTCCTATGCTAGTAGATGTGCTCACGAAGGATTGGAAAAGTCGTTTTCTTAAAAGAAGAGAAGAACAACAAGAAATAAAGGAAGAAATCAATGCACTAGTAGAGGGGCTAAATCTTTCGGCGGAGAAGGTGCAAGATGATGGTGGTGCAAAGGGGCGATGGTGGAGTATTTTTGAAACATAATGTAAGATCAAAAATCGTGCTTGCAAGATGATAACTGATGGTGGCAGCTTAACCAACGTCATTAGCAAAGATCTGGTGCAACCTTTGGGTCTGTCCATGTGGCGGCATCCACGGCCGCACCACGTGGAGTGGTTGTACAATTCCAGTAAATTAAAAATCACACACAAGATGTGTGTAGCATTTGCGGTTGGAGATTATATTGACAAGGTGGATTGTGATGTCTTGCCGATGGATGCGTGATACGTCTCCGTCGTATCTATATTTGATTTTTTCATGCCAATATTCTACAACTTTTATATACTTTTGGCAACATTTTATATTACTTTTAGGACTAACACATTGATCCAGTGCCTAGTGCCAGTTCCTTTGTTGCATATTTTTTTGTTTCGCAGAATATCCATATCAAACAAAGTCCAAACGGGATAAAAATTTACGGAGGTTTTTTTGGAATATATGTGATTTTGGGGAAGAAGAATCAGTGTGAGAGGTGGTCCATAGGCCCCACAAGCTCATAGGGCACGCCCCTAGGGCTTGTGTCCACCCCATAAGTCGGTTGGGGATATGCTTTGGCTGCAAGAAAGAGAATATCCGGAAGAAAATCCCTTCAAAATTTCAGCCCAATCGGAGTTACGGATCTCCGGGAATTTAAGAAATGGTGAAAGGCCAGAAACATATGTCGCGAAATAGAAGAGAAACAGAGAGATAGATCCAATCTCGGAGGGGATCCCGCCCCTCCGCCACCATGGAGGCCATGGACCAGAGGGGAAACCCTCCTCCCATCTAGGGGGAGGTCAAGGAAGAAGAAGAAGGAGGGGGGGGGGTTCTCTCCCCCTCTCTCCCGGTGGCGCTGGAGTGCCGCCGGGCCAAGGATCATGACGGCGATCTACACCAACAACCTTGCTAGCGCCAACACCAACTCTCCCCCCTATATGCAGCGGTGCAACACCTCTTCTCCCCGCTGTAATCTCTACTTAAACATGGTGCTCAACACTATATATTATTATGCAATGATATGTGGTTATCCTATGACGTTTGAGTAGGTCCATTTTTTCCTTTGGTTTGATTGATGATTGTGATTGGTTTGAGTTGCATGTTTTATTTTGTTGCTGTCATATTGTGCTCTCCGTGTCACGCAAGCGTGAGGGATCTCCGCTGTAGGGTGTTGCAATATGTTCATGATTCGCTTATGGTGGATTGCGTGAGTGATAGAAGTACAGACCCGAGTAAGTGGATCGTTGCGTATGGGAGTAAAGAGGACTTGATACTTAATGCTATGGTTGAGTTTTCCTTAATGATATTTGGTAGTTGCAGATGCTTGCTAGAGTTACAATCACAAGTGCATATGACCAAGTAGACAAACTATGTTAGCTCATGCCTCTCCCTCATATAAAATTTCAATAATGATCACCGGTCTAGTTATGGATTGCCTAGGGACAAATAACTTTATTATGTTACAAAAAGCTCTCTACTAAAACTAACATAATTGTTTCTTCATCTAAGCAGCCCTAACTTTTATTTACGTGTTCTTTATTATCTTGCAACCTACAAAGTACTTCTAATTTCATACTTGTTCCAGGTAAAGCAAACGTAAAGTGTGCGTAGAGTTGTATCGGTGGTCGATAGAACTTGATGGAATATTTGTTTTACCTTTAGCTCCTCGTTGGGTTCGACACTCTTACTTATCGAGAAAGACTATAATTGATGCTCTATACTTGTGGGTTATCAACGTATGTCAATTGGTATTGGGAAGACCATGGAAATTCGATCATGATGCAGTGCATTCCGGAAGATCGAACACGTACACTTTCATGCATGATAGAAGGTGACACATACTGAAACCAATGGAGGACAACGCAATGGACCTAGAGCTCCAAATTCCAAAGAAGGTGGAGCGGAATGTTGACATGAAACCAGGGATGGTTTCGCTTCAAGGGGGAGAGGATGATAAGGCCATGAGATGATACAATACAGTGCCGCATAAAATCCATCGAGGAGCCGAGAAAAAATGTGAGTATTGTGTGGTCCATAAATAAGAGGTAAAAATGAATATGCACATGAGAGAAGAGTTCACTATAGCATTGCCCAGGTAAAAAAGAGCCAAGAACCAGAATCGGAGATAATCCCCACGTCCAGAACTCCAGTGTAACGAATCCAGATTGGCTTGTTTCAATTCCCATGAAATAAAACAAAGGGAGGCACATTATATGCTATTGATAAATGCATGCACATCCATTTTAATAATAAAGAGACTTGCTTCTCGCGGTATGCCATCGAAATTGTACCTAAAGTTGCAAAATATTACCCACTGATGCCACCTGTAAGTGATAAAAAAAATATCCCACATAGAAGAATCCCCCACCTGGGCCGGCCCATACAGTAGGAACATACTATACTGCGCTCTGCGCGCTGGGAAAAGACACAATACGTCTGTTTGGGTCGGCCCATGTCCAGGCAGCCTATTTCTTAAATTTCGTTTTTTATTTTTTGTTTTCCTTTTTCATCTTTCCTTTTTCTACTTTAAGTAATTGGGAACTTCAAAAAGGTTCCAAAAATTAAAAAACCGAGAATTATGAAAAATAAAATATTTAATAATTCATAAATGTTTCTGGATTCAGAAAATGTTCGTGTTTTTAAAAACTGTTCGCATATTCAAAAAAATATTCTAAATTTTGAAAGCAAATGCTCAGGAAATAAAAAAATGTTCATGTATTAGAAATGTTAGTGAAATTGGACAATTTTTTGCCAATTAAAAAATGTTCATAAATTGAAATAGCCTAAAATTTCAAAAACTGCTCGTGACTTACAAAATAGTTTATTGATTCAAAAAAATGATCATGCATTTCAAAAAATGTTTGTTAAATAAAAAAATCATGAATTTCAAAAATTGTTCCACCAAAAAATTTCAAAAAAAATGTTTGACGATTCTAGAAATGTTCGCGTACTCAAGAAAAATATTTTAAAAATGTTTACAATTTATTCAAATGTTTGTAAATGGTTCGTCATTCTCCCATTTATTCAAATGTAAATGTTTAGCAAGATGGGTCGTCATTCTCCAGCTAGGTTGTGTCCGGCTGCAACTCCTGCTGGATGTCATTGCAAACACTCATGTAAGCAAGAGAAGATAGATATAGATATGGTATGGATATACATATACAAAACTGAAATGCAAAGTGGCTGCCTGTGAAACAATGTTGAAAATAATCGGCTATGGGAGCAACAAAATTAATTGGATAGGCAGCGGGGTAAAAAATGCAGAGTATGTATGTATGTATGGGCACCCTTCAAATTAATCGGCTTGTCGCAGTATGGGTATAGGAGCAAGACCAAATTGGTTAGAGGGTGTAAGAAAATTAACCTGCGTCGTCGTTGATGGGCGGCGGCGGTGGGACAAAGCCGAAGAATTGTCTCACGTGGGTGGTAGGCGATTCGATGCATGATTTGCTTCCTAAATTAGTTTTGAAATTCTTATTTCCTAATTAAGGTGATTAGGATCGGATGCGTGACTAGTTTCCTGAATTAATTACATATGTATCCATAATTAAGGTGATTCTGATTTGATAAGTGATTGATTTCCTAAATTAACTTTGATATTTTTAATTCCTAATTAAGGTAATTTGATGTTATTGATATAATGATATATCATGTGCAAGATCTTGTGTAGACTCCGGCAGACATTGATCGTCTATATTGCGCAGATATTTCGGAAAGTGCACGTATCCAGTCAGATACTATCCCGATACGTATCCTACTCGTATCCTTTGCTTTATTGGTTTTAAAAAATAAAATAATGTTTGATACACCTGAGATACTGCTGCAATGCGTTTTGGTTACAAGAAACCCTTCGTCCGACATGAAAATCCCTCACTCCTTCGTGGAGCCGCCGTACATCTCCATAAATTATCAGCTCGTCGAGTCCTCTCCTCTCCCACTTGTTTTGTCCGTCTGAATTCCAATCCAATCACTTACCAGTCTCCAGCTCGCCGCCGGCAGGAGACTTCCGCATATCCCATGCAGGAGGTATGTCTTTCTCATCTCCTCCCTTTCTTGGATCCCTCGTGCCCATATATACAAAAGGTATGCTTCCTATCAAAAACTACTTATGTTTTCCCAGATTTTTAATAGATTTTACATATATACAAACGTATCCCCATGTCCAAGTTTTTAGAAAATTGGTGTATCGGGTGTTTCCCCATCGCATATCCGATACATATCCAAGTATCCATACAATGTAGCTGATCGTGAGCCGTTCGATCGGGAGGTGGACCATCAAAATAATATGCACTCTTAGATTTTGTTAGATGGATCGACCCGGAAGATTCTGGTTACCCCGTGTACACTTTTCGTGTGGCTTTAGGTGAATTTTAAATTTTGTCTTTCATAAGTAGTAGAGATACCACACCTCGCCCTCGACAACTCCTAGAGGGGGCAACTGTATATGAAGTGGTAACATATGCCCTCCCACTCCTCTCCATCTCTAGTCTTCTACTCCGCTGAATCTGCTCTATGCATCTCACCGTGCTAGCCAGGCACAACAGCTACGGGCCGGAGAGGCCCATGTTTTGGTTCACGCATGCAGAGGTCGCGCAGGTGGAGGAGCACCTGCGTCACCTCAATGCCATGGCGCACCGTACCGTCATCCAGGACCTCACCAACAAGTTCAACGCCTCCACCGACCTCTCCAACAAGATTCTTGTCCAGTACAAGCAGGTAGTACGGTTTGCCTTCCCGTTGCCCAAGATCCTCGTCCGCCCTATTTTCTTATTGTGGTTTTATACATGTGGGTATGTGGGTCACCGCAAGTGCGGACCTGGTTCTAGAACCGGAAGTACTTGTGGCAGCGGTCTAGAACTACCAGGACTACCAGAAGTGGTTCACCTTGCATCAGCGGCCGTGCACCCCTGGTAGTCTTGAACCACTGTTGCAAGTACTTTCGGTTCTAGGACTATGCCCGTGCCTGCACCACACCACGCCACAAACCCGCATGTATAGATGGCAACAACGAAATAGGCCGGACGCGGATCTTATGCAACCGGAAGGGAAACCGTACTACCTGCTTGTACCGAACATGAATCTTGCCGGAGCGGTCGGTGGAGGTGTTGAACTTTTCGGTGAGGTCGTGGATAATGGTACGGTAAGGCATGGCATTGAGGAGACGCAGGTGCTCCTCCATCTGGACGACCTCCGCGTGCATGAACTGGAATGCAGGAATCGGTGGCCGTCCCATCATCCTTAACTTTCTCTGGCTCCTGGCTGTTGCACCCGGCCACCATGGTGAGATGAGCAAGGCAGATTTGATGGAGGAGTGGAAGGCTGAAGATGGAGAGGCGTGGGAGGGAGGAGGGCGTACGTTAACCCTTCATAGACAGGTGTAGCTGATGTGCCTACTTTTTTAGGTAACAACGGTGCATGCCTAGGTGGCCTCGACAGCTCCTTGGGAGTGGGACAACATAGGCACAGCGATCTTGCTCTGACGACACGCCAGAAAGCCATCACTACCCGTGGATCCCATGTTGGCCGTTGACTGGACGCCGGCAAACCAACGCGGACAGGCATTATGATTCTTGTGTTGTGGCTCTCGCAGCGAGAAGGAGCGCATCACCTCCTTTGATGGCTCGGAGCCTAGAAGGAGCTCGAGTCCACAGCTAACGTTGACCAAAAGGCTGCAGTTGGGGCGCAGGGCAGGGGTACGGTGGCGGGGTCCACCACGGGTTGAGGCTCCTCACTACGAAGGGTTGCGACACGGTTGCGCGCGATGTCAAGGCCGTCGTGGACGTAGTGGCAGAGTAGGCTCTGGACCACGGCGTCAATGGCTAGCTATATAAGCATTGGCGGCGATGTGGTGCGCCTCCTTGGTAGCCCCCTTGAGCTCATCTGCCGCCTGCTCGAGCGTGTTTCGAGCCACCTCGGCATCGGTAACGACATGCGAACATGAGGAAGAACGGGTACCAGGTGTGTTCTACGACGTCCTTACTCTCTGCTAATCCTCACGTGGACAGGGAAGGACGAAAAGGTAGCGGCTTTTGCTTTTGGTTTTGGTTTGAACGAAGGAGAGGAAGGGGCCAGGGTACCTCTACTACCTACTCCTTAAGAGCATCTCTAGCACACTCCTCGAAAACACTCGGTCCATAAAAATCCGGTGACTATGCGGGTTTGGCCCATTTTTTGGGCCAGACCAGAGCCCGTATAGTCGCCCGGCTCGTAAATGAGTTTACGGTGGCCCAGAAAACCACCCCCTCGCGCAGTACATCTGCAGGTTCGTGGTCGCAATATGGTTCGAAACCCTATCCCCCACCGCCGTGATTCCCCAATCATCTCTCTGATTTCTTGCTGCCGCTGAGCTAAATCCGTCGCCGCACACCATCATGTGGCGCGGGATGTGGAGCTCGGGCCATCGCTCCAGCGGTAGCAACGACCCCGAGCGGCAGCGGTGTGTCAGAGCCGACGGCATGAGGAAGCGAGCCACGAAGAAGTACACAAACCGCAGCCTAGGGCTGCCGCCTTTGCTGCTCCACCATGAGACAGAGGAGTATGACCGCAAGCAGGCGTGTCTGCCTTCCGGTGCGGGCAGCTCCTCCGCCACGGGCAGTTCCTCCGGTGCATGTAGCTCCGCCGGGGAGTCGAGTTCCCGTACGCCGCTCCTCATGCCGGTGAAAAGGGAGCTGAAGGAGCTCCCGCTGCTCCGCGTGGTGAAGAGGGAGCTCGAGGCGAACATCTTCGAGCGGGCCATCATCACACGCAGTGCGCGGGAGGAGGAGGCGGAGTAGCGCCGTTGATGGGAAGCCGAGCTCGACAACGTCATCCTCGAGCAGGGGCTCGCCAAGGCGCGGGACATCAACGCCAACCTCGTGGCGCCGTGAAGCCAAGGCGCAGGAGGACATCTACGTCGACCTCGTCTCCTCCAACGACGACGATTGAAGTCCTCCGCCACCACACCCGGATGGCTCCGGTGAGCCAATTTTTGGCAGTAGGGTTTATGGTGGCCGCTGCTCGTCCGACTTTGTAAAAATTTGCTATGTTTGAAAAGTCTATGATGATCAAGTACTATGAACGCTGCTCTACTAAAGTAGTTCAATTTCTCCCGCGAAGATCTGATTTCAAAATTTACGGGTTCATTTTACGTTTCTGCTCTGTCGCCGCTATTTCTAGCTCGTATCCGAGGCATTCTGCGAACTGTAAACTTAATTTACAGGTCCGCGATATAAAGGGTGTGCTAGAGATGCTCTAAATCCACACCACGAAGTATACACGGGATAACTAGTATCTTTCGATCTGATCCATCTAACAAAATCTGAGAGTCTGTATTCTTTTTGATGGTCTGCCTCTAGATCAAATGGCTCACGATCAATGTACTGCCACAGTCAATGGTAATTATTGATGTAGTACATGTTGAAATATTAGGGTGGGACTTGGGCCCATCTAACAATTTTAGAAAATCTCTAAGGTTTTGTCAGAATCGGGGCTCCGCGGACCCAACAAGGTTCGAACTCGGGGGCGTGTGCGAAGATCTACCCAAGCTTCAACCTCACGCTCATCCCCTCATGGATTGGCCTCGTCGAGTTCGTGCGAGCGGGGAAGAAGATGAACAAGGAGATTTACCCAGGTTCGGGCCACCTTGCGGGGTAAAACCCTACTCCTGCTTTGTGGTGGATTAGCCTCGCGAGGAGGTTTGAGGATGAACTAGTACAGAGCTGCCTCGTGAGGGCTCGGGGAGTGAGGATGGATCGACCTCTCTCTACGGTGGAGACTAGCCTATATTTATACTAGGCCCAATCCTCTTCCCTCATAGCTTAGGCGGGAAGGGATTCCACAACGGCAAATTTGAAAGGGGACAAGAAATACATCTTATCCTGACAAAAGGTGGTCTTCGCCTGCAAAGCTTCTGGTCATGACGCAGAGGTGGGCTCGGCGATGAAGTCCGTCCTGCCGAGCTCGTGGTCTTGGTCTTGTTGCACCATAATGAAAACCTTTGGGAGGATCCCTCGGGAAACCGCGCTGCTCCTTGCCTCCTTAGCACCAAAGAAGAAACTGTCCTTTCCTGCGCCCGCTGGCGCCCTCCTGACCTTGGTCGTCATGGCTCACGTCATCGTGGGCCTTGTGAGGCTGGGTACCTGCATAGAAGTCTTCGCTCCTCGGGAGGCAGGCTCGGGGCACTGATCCTCGGGAAGTCTTGGCGTCGTCCGCCTCGCGAGGCCGGCGGCCCTCATGAGGGTCTTGTCCTGGAGGTCTTGCAGCTGGGTTGTACAGGGTCGTTGAGGGGGCCATGCGATGGGCCGCAGGCAGGCTAGTCTGGGTACCCCCGATCCCAGCACACCGACAGGGTCCATGTGGGTTATATGGCACTAGGTGTAGTGGGAAGTTTAGTCCCACCTCACTAGTGGAGAAGGAGTTGGACCTCCTTATAGGGGATTCTCTTCCATATGCTATTGGAGCTTGAGAAGAGAAGTGGTTCTCGTGCGCTCCTCCTTCGCCGTCCGCCTTGCCATGCCTGATCACGACACGTGATACGTTTCCAACGTATCTATAATTTTTGATTGTTCCATGCTATTATATTATCCATCTAGGATGTTTTATATGCATTTATATGCTATTTTATATGATTTTTGGGACTAACCTATTAACCTAGAGCCCAGTGCCAGTTTCTGTTTTTTCCTTGTTTTTGAGTTTTACAGAAAAGGAATACCAAACAGAGTCCAATTGACGTGCCAATTTTTGATGATTTTTATGGACCAAAAGAAGCCCTCGGAGTAAAATAGTTGGGCCAGAAGAGTCCCGAGCCGTCCACGAGGGTGGATGCTACCTCTTGAGCTTGCGTTGGATTTCCCCGAAGAGGAAGGGATGATGCAGCAGAGTAGCGTAAGTATTTCCCTCAGTTTTTGAGAACCAAGGTATCAATCCAGTAGGAGGCCACGCGCAAGTCCCTCGTACCTACACAAAAACAATAGCTCAACGCAACCAACGCGATTAGGGGTTGTCAATCCCTTCAAGGTCACTTACGGAGTGAGATCTGATAGAGATGATAGATAATATTTTTGGTATTTTTGATATAGAGATGCAAAGTAAAAATTAAAAGGCAAAGTAACAAGCAAAGCAAGATTAAAGTGATGGAGATTGATATGATAAGAATAGACCCGGGGGCCATAGGTTTCACTAGTGGCTTCTCTAAAGAGCATAAGTATTCTACGGTGGGTGGACAAATTACTGTTGAGCAATTGACAGAATTGAGCATAGTTATGAGAATATCTAGGTATGATCATGTATATAGGCATCATGTCCGAGACAAGTAGACCGACTCCTGCCTGCATCTACTACTATTACTCCACTCATCGACCGCTATCCAGCATGCATCTAGAGTATTAAGTTAAAAACAGAGTAACGCCTTAAGCAAGATGACATGATGTAGAGTGATAAATTCATGCAATATGAAATAAACCCCATCTTGTTATCCTCGATGGCAACGATGCAATACGTGCCTTGCTACCCCTTCTGTCACTGGGAAAGGACACCGCAAGATCGAACCCAAAGCTAAGCACTTCTCCCATGGCAAGAAAAACCAATCTAGTAGGCCAAACCAAACTGATAATTTGAAGAGACTTGCAAAGATAACCAATCATACATAAAAGAATTCAGAGAAGATTCAAATATTATTCATAGATAGACTTGATCATAAACCCACAATTCATCGGTCTCAACAAACACACCACAAAAAGAAGATTACATCGAATAGATCTCCACAAGAGAGGGGGAGAACATTGTATTGAGATCCAAAAAGAGAGAAGAAGCCATCTAGCTCCTAACTATGGACCCGAAGGTCTTAGGTAAACTAATCACACTTCATCAGAGGGGCTATGATGATGTAGAAGCCCTCCGTGATGACGGCCCTCTCCGGCGGAGCTCCGGAGCAGGCCCCAAGATGGGATCTCGTGGATACAGAAAGTTGCGGCGGTGGAATTAGGTTTTTGGCTCCTGTTCTGATCGTTTGGGGGTATGTAGGTATATATAGGAGGAAGGAGTACGTCGGTGGAGCTCCGAGGGGCCCACGAGGCAGGGGGGCGCCCCCCACCCTCGTGACCGCCTCTTTGACTCCTTTGGAGTAGGGTACAAGTCTCCTGGATCACGTTCGGTGAGAAAATCACGTTCCCGAAGATTTTTGTCCGTTTGGACTCCGTTTGATATTCTGTTTCTCCGAAATACTGAAATAGGCAAAAAACAACAATTCTGGGCTGGGCCTCCGTAATAGGTTAGTCCCAAAAATAATATAAAAGTGGAAAAAATAAAGCCCAATATAGTCCAAAACAGTAGATAATATAGCATGGAGCAATCAAAAATTATAGATACGTTGGAGACGTATCAGGCATCCCCAAGCTTAATTCCTGGTCGTCCTCGAGTAGGTAAATGATAAAAAGAGAATTTTTGATGCGGAGTGCTACTTGGCATAATTTCAATGCAAATCTTCTTAATTGTGGTATGAATATTCAGATTAGAAAGATTCAAGACAAAAGTTTATATTGACATAGAAAATAATAATACTTCAAGCAAACCAACAAAGCAATTATGTCTTCTCAAAGTAACATGACCAAAGAAAGTTCATCCCTACAAAATCATATAGTTTAGTCATGCTCCATTTTCGTCACACAAGAATGCTCTCATCATGCACAACCCCGATGACAAGCCAAGCAATTGTTTCATACCTTAATAATTTAAAACTCATAAATTTTCACGCAATACATGAGCGTGAGCCATGGATATAGCACTATGGGTGGAATAGAATATAATGATGGGGGTTATGTGGAGAAGACAAAAAAGGATAAAGTCTCACATCAACGAGGCTAATCAATGGGCTATGGAGATGCTCATCGATTGATGTTAATGCAAGGAGTAGGGATTGCCATGCAACAGATGCACTAGAGCTATAAATGCATGAAAGATCAACAAAATAAACTAAGTGGGTATGCATCCAACTTGCTTGCTCACGAAGACCTAGGGCACTTGAGGAGGCCCATCGTTGGAATATACAAGCCAAGTTCTATAATGAAAAATCCCCACTAGTATATGAAAGTGACAAAACAAGAGACTCTCTATCATGAAGATTATGGTGCTACTTTGAAGCACAAGTGTGGAAAAAAAGGATAGTAGCATTGCCCCTTTTTTTGGGCCTTTTTTTCTTTGGCCTTTCTCTTTTTTATTGGGACAATGCTCTATTGAATGATGATCATCACACTTCTATTTATTTACAACTCAATGATTACAACTCGATACTAGAACAAAGTATGACTCTATATGAATGCCTCCGGCGGTTGTCGGATTTCGGGTTCCGGCAGACCCTTGAGGTTCGAACTCTGGGGTGCGCGCGGAGATCACGCCCTCTACCTCTCCGCCTCGCAAAGATCTAAGCTATCGAAAGAACAGGACAAGAGACACAAGGTTTATACTGGTTCAGGCCACCGATGTGGTGTAATACCCTACTCTAGTGTGGTGTGGTGGATTGCCTCTTGGGCTGATGATGATGAACAATACAAGGAAGAATAGCCTCGCGAGGGGCTGCTCTTGGCTGGGGTGATGAACTTCTAGGAGGAGTTCAGTCGCCCTTCTCTCTCTCTCTGTGTGTAATGCTACTTGATCCGATCTCTGGGTTCTGGTCGATTCCTCGATGCCTCTACCCTGGGGGTGGCTAGTCCTATTTATAGGCGAAGGCCCTGGGCCTCTTCCCAAATATTGAGCGGGAAGGGCGCCAACAATTGGCCATTTTGAAGGGGAACATCTGGTACACTTATCCTGACTAAAGTTGGTCCTCGCCTGCCAAAGGCTCTGGTGGTGACGCCAGCTTGGGCTCCACAATGACTTCTTCCCTGCCTTTGGACTGGTATTGGTCTCGTTGCACCGAAATGGGTGCCTTTGCTTGATGCTCTCGCCTGCGCTTGCTCCCTTTGCACCAAAGAGGAAAGGAGGACACTGCGCGGGCCGGTGCCTGCCTGGCGCCCTTGGTCGTCATGGCTTGCGTCATGGGCACCTCGTGAGGTACCCCGCCTTGATCTCTCCGCCTCCTCGTGAGCCAGCCTGATGAGGCCATGCCTGAGGAAGCTCCGTGTCATCCATCCCGCGAGGCTTGGCCCCTCGCGAGGGTCTTGGGTCTGTGTTGATGAAGATGGGCCGCACTGGGCCCCCTTTTGAGCCACGCCACAGGCCGCAGGCAGGCAAGTCTGGGGACCCCCGTTTCCAGAATGCCGACAGTAGCCCCCGGGCCCAAGGCGCGCCCGGACTTGGCCGTGCTGAGAGGCGAAAGGGCAAGGGCGAAGCGCCGCGGGCCCTAATAGCCTGCGGCCTTGGGTGCCGTGTGGCGGTTGATGGGACATGGGCGTCTCCACTTCCCCACGACGCCTCGGTGATTGCGCGGATTGGACAAGTCCCTGCATGCAAAGCGGGTCATGATTACCTGTGATCGTGGAGGCCGACGGTTGGCCTTCGCCGGCTATAAGTACGGGACGGTGCGCGCCCTTCTAGTCCATCTCTCCTTGCTTCTCCTTCTTCCCGGTCCTTGCTCCGTCTTGCTACGATGGCTCCGATCCGCCGGTTTTCCGCGGCAGAGAAGGGGGAAGGCTCCCCGAGAGGAACCAGACCCGGTCCCGCCGAAGAAACGGCTCGCCCTCCGCGGCTGGGACGAGGAGGCCCGTCAGGTGGTATCGAGGCCGTGGTGCGAGCGTCCACCTGGAGTACGACGGTGCTTCGGTGATGTTCTTCAAGGTCTTCGATGCGAACGGGCGCCGGCTGGAGTGCTGCCCCGGGAGGGGTGGCCAGGATCCTGCTGCGGCGAAGACCAGGCTCGCCGACCGCTCCCTTGGTGGTTCCTCAGGCGACGGAGGCGTCGGAGGATCCAGCGACTCCAGCGAGCTCTTCGCGACTCCGGAGACGAGCGACGACAGCTACGAGCCCCCAAGCCTGCGCCGCTCCTGGAGCAGGGCGGGCTCGTTAGGCCATCGCCGACTCTGATCTGGATGGGGTTGGCACCGGTGCCTGACGGCCCACTGTTGATGATGGCATATTTTGCAGTGGTGCGTGTAGTTAGCGTCCTTTTAGGATCCGTTCCCTGCGAGGAATCAAAAATGTGCCCCGTGGGGGCTTGTAAGGTGCCTGTGATCCTGTTCGTTAATATAACCCTTGCCGTAGAATTGTGCAACTGCTCATCCCGCCTTAGCTCAGTTCTCCCTTTCGAACCTCACGAGGGCTTGGTGCTCTGCGCCGACAGGTCCCAGTCCCAAGGCGGCAACAGCCGTCGCTGGTATGCCAGGTCGCGATGCCGTGGTCAAGGCCAGGAGGTGAGCGACCCGAGGTCCGGTAAGAGCCCCTGAGTTGCGATGCTCAGGAGGTCCCCTTTGGTGCTCAAGCAGCCATCGTTCGGTGAGAAAGGAGAACGGCGTCGCTAACACGGGATTGCATTAGGTGCGGGGATGGTGCCATGGTAGCTGGTGTTTCCGGATGGTGACTTATCTTGAGGACCGGGGACCGCTCTTCGGTGTGTCGCTGGGTTCGTGCATCGGCAGGCGTGAGGTTGCTTGGCGAGGTCCTCGCGTGTCCCTTCCCTCTCGCCTTTGCTCCCCTTTCTGCTCTACGTCCTCGGGTCCCGGCCCTCGAGCGAGTCTCAGTCGTCACTGGTATGCAGGTTGCGATGCCGTGGTCAAGGCCAGAGGGTGAGGGCTGGAGGGCCAGTAGGAGCCCTGAGTCGCGATGCTCAGGCACCCTCCCTTTAACGTGCAAGCGGTTCACGCGGACGAGAGTGAAGGAGACGCGGCATGGGCCTTGCCTGGCGCAGCTCCTTTAGGAGATCCTGTAGACTCATCATAGAAAGAACAAGGGATTGCCGTGGCAATTGACAGTTAGCCGTTGGTTGCTTCCAAGGGGTGATGAGGCACTAAAGGCTTGGCGAGATGGCACCATGCGGGGCTGCCGCGGCCAGAGCTCAGCCATTCAGGTTTGTCAGCGATGCAGGGACGGACCCATGCGCAGGCGCCGTGCCGTTTTGCGAGCAACTCCGTCAGTTGGCGTCAGTTGAGTAGGCAACTAGATCAAACACGTTAGCCGCGAAGGAGTGGATTCATTCAAATATATGCTGGGAAAGCGAACATCATTGGGTCAGGCCCGAGCGACTTGGGGATGATGCAGCCTGAGGGGCGCCCCCAACAAAGTAAGCTAACAACATGAAATAAAAGGGGATACATGCCGCAGGGACGGACCCACGCGGCCTGGGAATAATGCAGCCCTGGGGGGCGCTCCCAGCTTGAAATGAAACTTGAAAGATGTCACCTAATGACGTTGAGGATGAAGGAGTGTTGGTGCAGCAAACTCGGTGGGCTGCGGAAGCCGATCCTCACGAGCCCCTAGGCCCAGGGGCCTCAGGAGGCTCCGAAGGCGCTGGTGGCTCCTCGCGGACCATCTCCATCTCCGCCAAGGCTGCGGAACGCCTGGCCTCTTGAGCCTCCATGATGCCCCTCATGAGGCTCCGGTACATTGCAGCCGCGTCCGGCAAGCCGTAGGGCATGCGAACGTAGCTGTGGGGTGGACCCTCGCAGCGCCCGACTCGCGAGGGCCAGAGGCGCTCCAGCGAGGCGACTCGGTTGAGCCCTAGTACGTTGACGCAGACGCGCAGCCCACCATCCTTGCCTGGATGGGGAGCCACAGCTGGTAGGCGGCGGCCGCCTCTCATGACTCTTGACTCCTGTAGTTCTTGAATGGCCTTGCTGACGAACTCCTGAGGGTCCGACCCTCCTTGTCTTGCTCCTTCTTGAGGGAAACGTGCTTCGAAGCACGCCTCCACGTGGTGCCCAAGCGCCTCCCTCGTGACCTTAGTCAGGTCGGTGGCCCTCCAGGGGAGAGCCCCCGAGCCCTGCTTGAGGAGGGCGCCGAGCGCGCTTTCCTATGCGATGGAAGGAGGTTCGCCCTGGGCAGGCGCGGGTCCTGCGGGGCCTGCCTCCTCAGGGTCTGAGCCTGACGATGTCTTCTTCTTCTTGGGGGTGGTCTCGGGAAGCCTCCTGCTTCCACGTTCCGGGTCTTCTAGTGACGCGGCCTGAAAGGCTCGTTCCAGGGAACACAACGCATCCTTCTCTTCGCAGGGCACCGTGATGACTTCGCCACTTCCTGGCATCTTGAGGACGTTGTAGCCATGGTGAGTTACGGCTATGAACTTGGCCAACGCTGGGTACCCGAGGATGGCGTTGTACGACAGGCGAATGTGAGCGACGTCGAAGTCGATGAGTTCGGTGCGGTAGTTGTTGCGTGCCCCGAAGGTGACAGGGAGGCGGACCTGCCCAATCGGGACCGTGGAGCCGTCGGTGACTCCTGAGAAGGGCTTGGTTGGCTGAAGCTGGTTGTAGGGCACTTGGAGATTGTTGAATGTTTCCACGGACAGGATGTTGAGCCCTGCCCCGCCATCAATGAGGGTCCTGGTGACCACCACGTTGCTGATGATTGGGGAACAAAGCATTGGGAGGACTCCGGCTGTGGCCGCACACTTGAGCTGATCCGCTGAGCTGAACGTGATGGCGCATGATGACCACCTGAGAGGGCGTGTGGCTTTGAGCTTGGGGAGGACTGCATTCACTTCACGAGCAAACTGCTTGAAGATGCGCTGAGAGGCTGGGGCTTGAGCTCCGCCCAGGATGCAGGCGATTGCGCGTGGCTCCTGGAAGCCCCCAGCCCCTTCATCCTGATGGCGGTCTTCGTTTCTTCTTGGCTGAGGCGGCAGCGGAGGGAGGCCTGCGTTGCCTTGTGGGCAGTCCTCGCGAGGCTGATCTCTCCAGTCCCCCTCGCGAGGTGGGTCTCGCCAGCGATCCTCGCGAGGTTGATCGCGCCACCCTTGGCACGGGCCGCGGTCTTCCCAGCGTCCTGCGTTTCTTCCTCCTCCTCGACCGTAGCCCCGGTCGACGCGGTCGGGGCAACGGCCGATCCTTCCTTCTCGCACGGCTCAGAGCTCTTGGCATTCGTTGGTGTTGTGGGTGTGGAGGTCGTGGTACACACAGTACCGACTGCCTTTGGAGGATTCGGGCTGATCTCTACCCCGCTTGGTGTCTGGTTCTGCCGTGAGCACGGCAGCCCCCTTGCGTTTCACATCCTTGGCCTTGGACTTCTTCTCTTCTGGGTCTGCGGCAGGCAGCTCGAGGAGGGAGAGACGCCCTTCCTCAGCCCTGGCGCACTTGGTCGCCAAGTTGAACAGCTCCAAGGA
This sequence comes from Triticum urartu, assembly GCF_003073215.2. Lineage (NCBI taxonomy): Eukaryota > Viridiplantae > Streptophyta > Magnoliopsida > Poales > Poaceae > Triticum > Triticum urartu. The sequence continues at coordinate 383,742,336 of NC_053026.1, read as the reverse complement.
AGTGCACAGGTCTTCATGCATCGCCAGCTCCTCCTTCATCTTGATGTTGCGCACGCCGTCGGAGAAGGCTGAGATGATGGCCTCCTCGGACACCTTGGGAATGTTGAGGCGTGCGTTGTTGAAGCGCTGGATGTACTTTTGCAGGGTCTCTCCAGGTTGTTGGTTGATGCGGCGCATGTCACTCACGGTGGGCGGCCGGTCGCGAGTACCTTGGAAGTTGGCGATGAAGCGGGTGCGCATCTGGTCCCAGGAGGAGATCGTGCCGAGAGGCAGGTTCAGGAGCCAGGTGCGGGCCCCTTCCTTGAGCGCCATGGGAAACCAGTTCGCCATGACCTTCTCGTCTCCATTGGCAGCTTCGATGCCAGCTCATAGAGCTGGAGGAACTCCGCAGGGTCGGCCGTGCCGTCGTAGTGAGGAGGCAGGTCTGGCTTGAACTTGCCGGGCCACGCGACGCTACGCAGCTCGGTGGTGTAGGCACGGCAGCCTGCTGTGGCCACGGGAGGCCTTGGGTGACGGAGAGCTTGGTCTTGCGGGTCCCCATGCGCTGTAGCTGGGAGCAGCGCGGGGTCTTGACGTGCGGGAGCAGGAGCATGGTCGCGACGTGCTGGAGTAGGGAGCGCCCTGGCAGCTTCTTGCGGGCGAGGGACTTCTTGGCAGCTCTGCTCTTGCCGCGCTGGTGCCTGGCGGAGCGGGTTCCAGCCAGGGGCCACGCGCCTTGCGGCCGGGGCGTCTTCTTGGCGAGGAGGCGGCTGAGGCGCCCCTGGAGCTTCGTCGCCCGCGCGGGGCGGGGTTCAGTGCAGCGGGACGTATGGTGCAGGAGAGCCCCCCGCGGCGCGGACGAGCTCGGCGACGCGGTCGAGCCACTCTTTGTAGACATCATCGACGGGACGGTAGCGCAGGAGCTCGTTCGCCGCAATGAGCGGAGCTCGAGCCTCCATGGGTGCGCGGAGCGCGCGGGACAAAGAACCAGCTGGGGCGAGTGAGGGAGTGGCGGTGCGGCCATCTTGCCGCACGGACGGATGCTGAGACGACGCTTGCTGCTCGTTCCCCGCCGGGCCGGTGGCGGCGTTGACAATGGGTGCCGGGGAACGGCGAGGACGCCCGCCGACGGGAGCCGTCTGGGCGACGCGGGAAGCGAGGGTGGCCCGGCGCTCGGCGCGGGCCCGACGTGCGTCGGACATGGACGCGATGGTCGGAGGAGAACGGAGCGGTGGAAGACGAATTCCGGCACACCCCTACCTGGCGCGCCAAATGTCGGATTTCGGGTTCCGGCAGACCCTTGAGGTTCGAACTCTGGGGTGCGCGTGGGGATCACGCCCTCTACCTCTCCGCCTCGCAAAGATCTAAGCTATCGAAAGAACAGCACAAGAGACACAAGGTTTATACTAGTTCGGGCCACCGATGTGGTGTAATACCCTACTCCAGTGTGGTGTGGTGGATTGCCTCTTGGGCTGATGATGATGAACAATACAAGGAAGAACAGCCTCGCGAGGGGCTGCTCTTGGCTGGGGCGATGAACTGCTAGGAGGAGTTCAGCCGCCCTTCTCTCTCTCTCTGTGTAATGCTACTTGATCCGATCTCTGGGTTCTGGTCGATTCCTCGATGCCTCTACCCTGGGGGTGGCTAGTCCTATTTATAGGCGAAGGCCCTGGGCCTCTTCCCAAATATTGAGCGGGAAGGGCGCCAACAATTGGCCATTTTGAAGAGGAACATCTGGTACACTTAAACTGACTAAAGTTGGTCCTCGCCTGCCAAAGGCTCTGGTGGTGACGCCAGCTTGGGCTCCACAATGACTTCTTCCCTGCCTTTGGACTGGTCTTGGTCTCGTTGCACCGAAATAGGTGCCTTTGCTTGATGCTCTCGCCTGCGCTTGCTCCCTTTGCACCAAAGAGGAAAGGAGGACACTGCGTGGGCCGGCGCCCGCCTGGCGCCCTTGGTCGTCATGGCTTGCGTCATGGGCACCTCGTGAGGTACCCCGCCTTGATCTCTCCACCTCCTCGTGAGCCAGCCTGATGAGGCCGCGCTTGAGGAAGCTCCGTGTCGTCCGCCCCGCGAGGCTTGGCCCCTCGCGAGGGTCTTGGGTCTGTGTTGATGAAGATGGGCCGCGCTGGGCCCCCTTTTGAGCCACGCCGCAGGCCGCAGGCAAGCAAGTCTGGGGACCCCCGTTCCCAGAACGCCGACAGCGGTGTACCGGGATATGCAATGAATCAAGAGCGACAAGTATGAAAGAATTATGAATGGTGGCTTTGCCACAAATACAATGTCAACTACATGATCATGCTAAGCAATATGACAATGAGAGATATGTCATGAAGAACAGAACGGTGGAAAGTTGCATGGCAATATATCTCGGAATGGCTATGGAAATGCCATAATAGGTAGGTATGGTGGCTGTTTTGAGGAAGATATAGGGAGGTTTATGTGTGAAAGAGCGTATCATATCACGGGGTTTGGATGCACCGGCGAAGTTTGCACCAACTCTCAATGTGAGAAAGGGCAATGCACGGTACCGAAGAGGCTAGCAATGATGGAAGGGTGAGAGTGCGTATAATCCATTGACTCAACATTAGTCATAAAGAACTCATATACTTATTGCAAAAATCTACAAGCCATCAAAAACCAAAGCATTACGCGCATGATCCTAGGGGGATAGATTGGTAGGAAAAGACCATCGCTCGTCCCCGACCGCCACTCATAAGGAGAACAATCAAATAACACCTCATGTTTCAAATTTGTTGCATAACGTTTACCATACGTGCATGCTACGGGACTTGCAAACTTTAACCCAAGCACTTTTCAAATTCACAATTACTCTACTAGCATGACTTTGATATTACTACCTCCATATCTCAAAACAATTATCAAGCATCCAACTTTTCTTAGTATTCAACACACTCAAAAGAAAGTTTCACAAATCTTGAATACCAAGCATCTTATTATTAAGCAAATTACCATGCTATTTAAGACTCTCAAAATAATTTAAGTGAAGCATGAGAGATCAATAGTTTCTTTAAAACAAATCCACCACCGTGCTCTAAAAGATCTAAGTGAAGTTCATAGAGCAAAATTATAACGCTCAAAAGATATAAGTGAAGCACATAGAGCAAAACTACTAAGCTCAAAAGATATAAGTGAAGCACATAGAGTATTCTATCAAATTCCAATTCATGTATGGCTCTCTCAAAAGGTGTGTACAGCAAAGATGATTGTGGCACATTAACCAAAAAAATACACAAATAATACAAGACGCTCCAAGCCAAACACATATCATGTGGTGAATAAAAATATAGCTCCAAGTAAAATTACCGATGGAAGTAGACGAAAGAGGGGATGCCTTCCGGGGCATCCCCAAGCTTTGACTTTTTGGTGTCCTTGGATTATCTTGGGGGTGCCATGGGCATCCCCAAGCTTATGCTCTTTCCACTCCTTGTTCCATAATCCATCAAAAGATTTCACCCAAAACTTGAAAACTTCAAAACACAAAACTCAATAGAAATCTCGTGAGCTCCGTTAGAGAAAGAAAACAAAAGATCACTTCAAGGTACTGTAATGAACTCATTCTTTATTTATATTGGTGTTAAACCTACTTTATTCCAACTTCTCTATGGATTATAAACTATTTTACTAGCCATAGATTCATCAAAATAAGCAAACAACACACGAAAAACAGAATCTGTCAAAAACAGAACAGTCTGTAGTAATATGTAACTAACACAAACTTCTGGAACTCCAAAAAATCTACCAAAATAGGACGACCTAGAAAATTTGTTTATTGATCAGCAGCAATTGGAATCAGTATTTTATCACGTTCTGGTGATTTTTAACAATTGTTTTCGTGAACAGAAAGTTTCTGGAAATTACAGCAAGATCAAATAACTATCATCCAAGAAGATCCTATAGGTCTAACTTGGCACAAACACAAATTAAAACACAAAACCACATACAAACAGAAGGTAGATGGGTTATTTATTCCATGACAGAAAGGAAATATATTGGGTTGTCTCCCAACAAGCGCTTTTCTTTAAAGCCTTATAGTTAGGCATTGATAATTTTAATGATGCTCGCAAGAAAGACAAGAATTTGAAGCACAAGGAGAGCATCATGAAATACGTGACGAACACATCTAAGTCTAACATACTTCCTATGCATAGGAATCTTATAGGCAAACAAAATATCATAGCAAGAAAAAGCTAGCATATGCAAGGAAGCGGAAAGAAACAATAGCAATCTCAACATAACGAGAGGTAATTTATTATCATGAAATTTTTTACGACCATATTTTCCTCTCTCATAATAATTACATGTGGGATCATAGTAAAATTCAATAAAATAGCTATCACATAAAATATTTTCAACACAATCCACATGCATGCAAAGTTGACACTCTTCCGAAATAGTGGGATAAACATTAGCTAAAGTCATGATTTCTCCAAGCCCACTTTTATCAAAAATTTCATAAGATTGAATATTATCCAAAAAAGTGGGATCTAAAGTTGACACTCTTCCAAACCCATTTTCAATATTATTGCAAACACTATTATCAATCTTATATTCATCATGGGGCTTAAATAAATTTTCAAGATCATAAGAAGAATCACCCCAATCATGATCGTTGCAACAAATAGTAGACATAGCAAAACTAGCATCCCCAAGCTTAGGGTTTTGCATATTATTAGTACAATTGACATCAAGAGAATTTATAGTAAAATCATTGCAATCATGCTTTTCATCGAAGGAACTACCAAGTATGGGTGCAATAGCAACGATCTCATGTTTAACATAAGGAACTATAGCAAATTCATCTTCATAAATATTGGAATCATGGCCACAAGAATAGCAAGCATCATGTTCATCAAGGGATTTTTCAATCAAATCATCAGAATCATCATTACCTATAGATTCAGGCATATCATTATTTTCTTCCAAAGCAATAGTCATTCTCTCAATAAATTCTTTGACATAGACATTATGAGCATAGTTTTCATAGCAATATTTAAGTATGTCAAAATTTTCAGTTTCGTAGAGAGTAATATCATACTTTTCAATCAAAGAAGCAACTTCATAAGCACCCTTAAAAGCAACAAATTCTTCAATTTGTTCGATATCGTAGTAACTATAAACACCTTTTGCATAAGAAGATAAGATTTCATTATCATTAAACTCACATAGGTACGGAAGGTGTTTTTTAGGGTTCTTAGAGCAACAAGTAAAATCACAAATTTCACAAAGATTCCAAGCATAACATAGCAATCTGTTTATTTGACTCCATATGAGTTTCCCTTTTTCAGACAAATGGTGACGGACAAAATGAGCATGCTCATCTAAAGATTTCCCATCAACTAGGCTAGTTGGGGTTTCAGCACGAGCGCATAAGGATCGAGGATGATCCAAGTAGAACACTTTAAGTGGATCCATATCAATAGATTTTTAGCAAGCAAAGATGCAAGAAAATAGAAGGCACATGGAAACACAAACAAAAGGACATATGGGAAGAAGGCGAAGAAAAGAAGAATAAAACGGCAAGGGTGAAGTGGGGGAGAGGAAAACGAGAGGCAAATGGAAAATAATGTAATGCGAGAGATAAGGAATTGTGATGGGTACTTGGTATGTTGACTTTTGCATAGACTCCCCGGCAACAACGCCAGAAATTCTTCTTGCTACCTCTTGAGCTTGCGTTGGATTTTCCCGAAGAGGAAGGGATGATGCAGTAGAGTAGCGTAAGTATTTCCCTCAGTTTTTGAGAACCAAGGTATCAATCCAGTAGGAGGCCACGCGCAAGTCCCTCATACCTACACAAAAACAATAGCTCAACGCAACCAACGCGATTAGGGGTTGTCAATCCCTTCACGGTCACTTACGGGAGTGAGATCTGATAGAGATGATAGATAATATTTTTGGTATTTTTGATATAGAGATGGAAAGTAAAAAGTAAAAGGCAAAGTAACAAGCAAAGCAAGATTAAAGTGATGGAGATTGATATGATAAGAATAGACCCGGGGGCCATAGGTTTCACTAGTGGCTTCTCTCAAGAGCATAAGTATTCTACGGTGGGTGAACAAATTATTGTTGAGAAATTGACAGAATTGAGCATAGTTATGAGAATGTCTAGGTATGATCATGTATATAGGCATCACGTCCGAGACAAGTAGACCGACTCCTGCCTGCATCTACTACTATTACTCCACTCGTCGACCGCTATCCAGCATGCATCTAGAGTATTAACTTAAAAACAGAGTAACGCCTTAAGCAAGATGACATGATGTAGAGAGATAAATTCATGCAATATGAAATAAACCCCATCTTGTTATCCTCGATGGCAACGATGCAATACGTGCCTTGCTGCCCCTTCTGTCACTGGGAAAGGACACCGCAAGATCGAACCCAAAGCTAAGCACTTCTCCCATGGCAAGAAAAACCAATCTAGTAGGCCAAACCAAACTGATAATTCGAAGTGACTTGCAAAGATAACCAATCATACATAAAATAATTCAGAGAAGATTCAAATATTATTCATAGATAGACTTGATCATAAACCCACAATTCATAGGTCTCAACAAACACATCGCAAAAAGAAGAAGATTGCATCGAATAGATCTCCAAAGAGAGTGGGAGAACATTGTATTGCGATCCAAAAAGAGAGAAGAAGCCATCTAGCTACTAACTATGGACCCGAAGGTCTGAGGTAAACTACTCACACTTCATCGGAGGGGCTATGATGATGTAGAAGCCCTCCGTGATGACGGCCCTCTTCGGCGGAGCTCCGGAACAGGCCCCAAGATGGGATCTCGTGGATACAGAAAGTTGCGGCGGTGGAATTAGGTTTTTGGCTCCTGTTCTAATCGTTTGGGGGTACGTAGGTATATATAGGAGGAAGGAGTATGTCGGTGGAGCTCCGAGGGGCCCACGAGGCAGGGGGCGCGCCCTAAGGGGGGGGTGCCCCCCACCCTCGTGACCGCCTCTTTGACTCCTTGGAGTAGGGTCCAAGTCTCCTGGATCACGTTCGGTGAGAAAATCACGTTCCCGAAGATTTTATTCCGTTTGGACTCCGTTTGATATTCTATTTCTCCGAAATACTGAAATAGGCAAAAAACAGCAATTCTGGGCTGGGCCTCCGGTTAATAGGTTAGTCCCAAAAATAATATAAAAGTGGAAAATAAAGCCCAATATAGTCCAAAACAGTAGATAATATAGCATGGAGCAATCAAAAATTATAGATACGTTGGAGACGTATCAGTGGAGGGCGCGCCCTACCCCCTTGGGCGCGTCCCCCTGCCTCGTGGACGACTCGGAAACCCCCCTGACGTGAGACCGACGCCAAAAATTCCTACAAATACAGAAACCCCGGAAAAGAAACCTAGATCGGGAGTTCTGCCGCCGCAAGCCTCTGTAGCCACCAAAAACCAATCGAGGCCCTTTTCCGGCACCCTGCCAGAGGGGGGATCCCTCACCGGAGGCCATCTTCATCATCCCGACGCTCTCCATGACGAGAAGGGAGTAGTTCACCCTCGGGGCTGAGGGTATGTACCAGTAGCTACATGTTTGATATCTCTCTCGTGTTCTTGACATGGCACGATCTTGATGTATCGTGAGCTTTGCTATTATAGTTGGATCTTATGATGTTTCTCCCCCTCTATCTCCTTGTGATGGATTGAGTTTTCCCTTTGAAGTTATCTTATCGGATTGATTTTTTAAGGATTTGCACTACAAAAAAATACACTTCCGTGATGATACGTGTTTGTCACAGTAGGTCGCGTTTTTTGTCATGCATGTATATCCATGACGATTTTATGACAGAATCAAGATAGTCATACCTGTGCTGTCGTAGAAGTGTTCCATGACATTACCAAAATTATCATCACGGAAGTGTGCGCTTCCATGACGATAAATCGCGCATCACAGAAGTGCTTTCGTCAAGGGTGACCGACACGTGGCATCCACCGTAACGGAACGCCGTTAAGCTATCAGGTCGGTTTTTGGATCCGATAACCCATTAACAGCCCCGACCAATGGGGATTTTCCACGTGTAAAATCATCATTGGCTGGAGGAAACACGTGTCGGCTCATCGTTGGGACAGATGTCATCCACTCATTGGACAGAAGACGCCTATGATATGTCGACACGTGGCACGGCCCAACAGAGGCCCATTCTTGTGAAAAGGCCGGCCCGTTTGACTTGGTCAAAAGGTGGCGGGCCGGCCCATGGAAAGCCTGTTAACGGCCTGTTCGCATATAGCCCATTTACAGCCCGCTAACCCAAGGCCCGTTACGCCCTATCCGAATTAGGCCTAGTAGTGTCATCTGGGCCATCCAATATGATTCCAGCTTGTTTTCACTTCTGGCCCATGACGTCTTTCGGCCCATATGAGGCCCTACGTAACTCTTGGCCTATTAACGGCCCGTGGTGAAACTGGCCCGTAATGAACAGTGTATCACTTTACACCCATTAACGTCCCGTGGTGAAACTGGTCTGTAATGAACAGTGTATCACTTTATACCCATTAACGGCCCGTTATTCCGTTGGGCTGTTTCCAGCCCATGTTATCTTTCGGCCTTCTCAGAGCCCATTTATTCTTGGCTCATTTCTAGCATTCGTTTACTTACGGCCCGTTACTGTCATTTTCTGCTTGTGGGCCAAATTCAGCCCGTGGTTACAGTCGGCCGGTTTGTGGTCCGTTAATACATTGGGCCGTTTTCATAGCATCATCAAATACGGCCTATTAACGATGGCCCGTTATGGTCGGCCCATGAACGGACGATTCCAACTCTAGCCCGTTTACAGCCATAATGCGGCATGTTATTGGCCCATGTTTGGCCAATCGATCATACGGCCCGTATAAGGCCCATTGATGATACGACCCATAGAAGGCCCATTGTTTCTATGGCCCGTAGAAGGCCCATTGTTTCTACGGCCCGTAGAAGGCCTACTGTTTCTACGGCCCGTAGAAGGCCCACTGTTTCTACGGCCCGTAGAAGGCCCAGTGTCACTACAGTAAATATTAGCCCATGGTTATTGTGGCCTAGTTTTAAAAAATAGGTTATTGCAGCCACTAGCAAACCACGGAAAAAGAACTGCACTGACTACAAGCAAACAAATAAACAAGACAACAAGGAAATAAATAAGCAAGCAACTTATGCTAGGCTATCACGGCTATTACACATATTACATCCACTGGGCATCAAAGTTCGCCACCAGTGCAAAGATAGGGAACAAAGCAGCATATAAACACCGCAGCAAAACAAGTCCAGAACTGAAACCACTTCAGAAGAGTTCAAGAAACAATATCCTAGGTACCCATAATGCTGGCAAGATGCTTAGCAAGCTTATTAACTTTCTCTTGTTTAGCGCTTAAATCCTCCAGCGCTTCTGTTGCACAAGAAAGTACGCATCTGAATTCTGCAGGGACTTCCTCAGTCCTTCGGCTTCTTGCCGCAGCACATCTGACTGGTGCCTTTCACCTTGTAGCTGAGACTGAAGAAGCCGAAGTGATTCAGGCAGCGAGTTCGAAGAGCTTGTGCCAGCGGTACTGGCCAGTAACTCGAACACTACATCAACGCAGGACTGTGGGGTTTTCTCACTGTCTACAAGATCATTTTTATCACCTTTCTTGGAGACCAACAATGTTGTCTCACTATCTTGAACCTTATCTGCATTACTTTCTCTACCATTGCATAGTGGGGTGCTCTTCTCCAATATTCTGTTTGCATACTACAAGAGAAACAAGTAGACACGTCACAGGTTTAGCTTGTAGTATACGAAACTCATTTTGGTAAACCGGTTCAGTAGTAAGGTGGACAGGATAACAAAATGAAACAAACATATATCTATGTACTATGGTCACTGTATTGTCCATATCATTCTAGTTTATGTTCCCTAATCAAGATAGAGACATAGTTCAACTCATATATTTTTAAGACACATCAGCATAGATAGAATATAAGTGTGAGAAACTACACAGCATTGGCAGCACTTGTAATGTGCATCACATGAGAACATAATTGTTTATACAACTTAAACTGAAATCAACATAGAGCAAGAAGTTAGAATAGCAATCCAGTTAAAGAAATAGGTTTAAAACATACCTGTTGCGCCATTGGAGTTTCAATTGGATCCTTCAAATTCAAAAGTAGTTGGTATGAGTAAATACAGTGATGCAACAGCAAAGGAGTATGGACCATAGCTACGGAATCTGACCTGACAACAGTTTCTCTTCTGCTTTAAACGTGGAGTTTGGGTTAGCTGTGGTGGTCTTCGTGCTTTGGGCACTGTAGTAGCTTTACAAACTGCTCGTGTGGGGGTACTCTGTGGTGGACATGGTGCTTTGTCAACTATAAGTGGGTTACTATCCGCTGGGGTTGCGGTTAGATGGGTTGTAGTTGGTTCTCTGCCCAACGGTGTAAGTGTGCAATCTGGAAGAGTCTCGATTATGTGTGGTGGGGCTAGTTTGTGGGCCAGTACAACCATGGTTCTATCTGCATCGATGGGTAGCACTGTCTTTTGTGAAGAACGGGTTTTTGCTCCCTTAGATACTGCCATCAGCCCCTCCAATTCAAATGGCTGATAAATAAGAAAAGAAATTGAACGTATAGACATTGTATGATAGACAGATGTGGTAATTCACATATATGTTGTCTAACCAAATAGGACAACATGACACAATTTCACGTATATTATGCCTAACTAAACAGGATAGCATGACACAGTTTCAGATATATGATGGATAACTTAACAGGATATAATGGCATAATTCAACATATGATGAGTACCTAAACAGGATGACATGACAAAACTATATGATGTCTTTCTAAAATAGGTTGGGATGAAATAATTCACATACATGTTGTCTAAGTATACAGAATGGCATGATATTATTGACATAATTGATTCATATACTAAGCAGCTGGCACTCGCATGTATGATCTCTAAAGTAAGTAGATAGAATTCAATATTGTGCATATGATGTCTAAACTAAGCAATGCAAGACACCATATGCATCATATGAGAAATATAAACATTACAACTTAGAGCATACACCTCAGGTGGGATATAGGACTGGTCATCTGTCTCTGAATCCTCCTCTGAGGAGCTCCCTGTAACCATCGAGATATATGCTTCAACAGGTACCATTGCCTGCTCTGAAGACCTTGTTTTCACTCCAGATTTTTCCATAACCGGCTCAAATGGCTGATACACATGAAGAGTAGTTAAATATACATAGATTGTCGACAAATGGAATACGTAACGAAAAAAAAGATGGCATGAGATAATTCACATATATGATGCCTGGCTCCATGGCGGTGCATAATTCACATATATGATAACTGGCTGAAAAACATGGCATTGCATAATTCACATATCTGATATAGAAAGCAAACAGGAGGCATTCACACAAAGCATGTCTAATCTAAGCAGATGGCATGGCAATGCAAGACACCATATGCATGATATGAGCAATATAACCCAGCCAAGTTAGAGCATGCACCTCGGGGGGGGATACGACTGGTCATCTCTCTCTGAATCCTCCTCTGAGGAGCTATCTGTATCCAGCAAGAAATCTGCATCGACAGGTAGCACTGACTGCTCAGAAGACCTTGTTTTCACTCCAGATTTTCCCATGACCGACTCAAATGGCTGATGCACAGGAAGAGTATATGAATGTATAAACATTGTTGACAAATGGAATACATTATGGAAAAAAATATGGCACGATACAATTCACATATACGATGACTGGCTAAACAGGATGGCATTGCATGATTGACGTATATGATGCCTGGCTAAAGAAGATGGCATTGCATAATTCCCATATACTCCCTCCGTTCCTAAATATTTATCTTTTTAGAGATTTCAAATGGACTACCACATACGGATGTATATAGACATATTTTAGAGTGTAGATTCACTCATTTTGTTCCGTATGTAGTCACTTGTTGAAATCTCTAAAAAGACAAATATTTAGGAATGGTGGGAGTATGATATAGAAACCAAACAGGTGGCATTCACACAAAGCAAATCTAAACTAAGCTGATGACATATAAGATGTATAATGTAAGCAATGCAAGGCGCCATATGCATGATATGACCAACATCAGCATGCCAGGTTAGAGCAAACACCTCAGGTGGTAAACAGGCATGGTCGGCTCCTTCTGAATCTCCATCTGAACAATTATCTTTCTCTGGAATACAATCTGGAAATGCAGGAAGGGGGACACTTCGCCCACCATGGAGCGGCGTCTGCATGACATTATATTCGCACGCAACGGTCTTCTATTTTTCTCTACATGTTCAGTATGATTGTGTACAATATCTGACATGCATAATAAAAAAATAGTTAGATTTTGTAAGGCCTAAGGGGTGCATGCAAAAATCAAGACTGATGGTAGCAAACGAGTGGATGGATCCAAAGCTAATGATAGCAGGTAGATTATAGATTCAGTTTAAAAATATAGACAATGGATCATCTATTGTTTGTTGCCCACCCAACATGAACCACATAGAAGACCGTAGATGAACCAGATAGTAGACAGATACTATTCGTTGATGGCTCGATATGAGACCCATGGGCAATTCAAAACTCAAGATTGAATGATAAAGTAGCAGGTAATAATAACCGATGTATAACGTAAGCAAACACGAAAGACTGCGACCTCTCTTCCGGGACTGTGTAGTCCTCAGGTTCATATGTGCAGTTGGCGTGGCTACCGACAACGGGGAAGATGATCTGAGGCGGCGAAAGGAAGTCTACAGGGGGATCTCTGCTGCAGTGAACGCTTTTGTCGATGGTGCACCTCAGGTGGGGTGGATGACGGCACGACAGGAGCAGGACATAACACACTGAGTTTTCTTTGACGCCTATCTGAAAATGAAGTAAATCTGTAAGGGCTCCTTAGAATTGGAGGATTCTATAAACACAGGGACAGGAAAAACACAGGAATAGGATAGGAATGCACGTGCAAAACAGAGCATTTGGAAACATAGGATTTCAGTTAACCTGGGTGTTTGGCTCACATGAATTGGAAGAAGAGAGGAATGGAGAAACAAAGTGATGCGACGAGTGTACAACCTCTTTGGCATAGCCTTGTGGACCTCAGCATCATTGGGTTGGACGTGGAGGATGGTGATGATGCTGGTATGACTGTCAGAGGCAGGGAAGAAGATCCGAGGCCTCTGGAAACAACGCCGAGGGTACTGCTCCACTGTGATGGATGGTTCCGTCATTGGAGCAGCTCCGCTAAGGTGTACGGCGACGAGGCTGAAGCATGACAAGACATACAACATTAATCTGAAGTGGGACCCTAATATCATCTACAATAGATGATGTAAAATACATCACCAAAAAGTGCTAGATGTAAAACGCATCAGCCGCGCCACGGCCGCCCCGACAGATGTTGTAAGTACTGTTCACTCTGAACTTAACTGAAGAAAATGAACTTCACAGTCAAAACTGAATTTTATTATCGAAACTGATTGAACTAGTAACAGAGCATTGCAATAGATGTTTATGGCGTTCGAGCACTAGTAGCAGAGAAGAAGTGATCTAAATCAGCAGACGCTCGAGCAGGGAACGCACTAGCAGAGAGCAAGTCGTGCAGTAGCACCGCGAGCGAGTGCTAAAGCAGCAACTCCTGTAGCTGCCGGAGGTAGTGCAGCAGCAGCAGCGCAAGCGAGAGCAAGAGCAGATCAACATCAAGAACGAAAGCAGGAGCAGTACAGCAGCGCGACCGACAGCAAGAACAGAGTCGCAGCGCGAGCGAGAGCCGAAGCAGCTGCAGCTAGTGCCGAAGCAGCTGCAGCTAGTGCTGTTGTGGAAGTCGCCGCCGAGGAAGCAACGACATGGGGGAGAGACGCCGTGGATGATGTGTCCGGCGATGGCGCCGCCGATGGAGACACGCCATGTCTGCTCGGTATCGAGCACCGACAGTCCCATGAGATCGAATAAAAGATAAAATGCAGCGGTGAGTGCAGAACCTCCTTGGTGGCGCCGAGTTGGCCTCGGCTTCATCGGAGGAATTGGTGAGGGTGCTGCGGTTCCGGTGGGGCAGGTCAAGACGGCGCTGTGGGGATTGAGGTGGCGCGATAGACGAGGCGAACGTTGGGGAAGCTCCTTGGAGGTGGAGGACGGTGCGGCTGATCCGGCGGGACGACGAGATCGACAACGGATCCTCATCCGGTGCGGTGGATGAGGGACGGCGAGCTGTTGCGGTGGACGACGTAGTCGGGGAAGAGTCTCCGGCTGGGCGGCGGTCGGGAGGCCGACGGAGGAGCGTGGGGTTTCGCGGGTTTTGGTGGCCTCGATGTACGAATGGGGGGGCGAAGGGGGAGGGGGGAGCCAAGCTTAGGGACGCGCTTGTCCGAAATGTAGGGTAAGTTACCAGCGTACCCCCACCGGTTTTGACACCGCGACATGGAGCTTCATTTCCGGCTAAGGGGTAGAAGGGGGATTTCGCGTGTCTGGGCTGCGGGAGCGATTTCGGATGAGGAGGGAGTTCTCGCGCGCGTCCAAATTTCGGGATAACAAGGCGCGGCGCAGGTTGAAGAAGCGGGAGTTTCAAAGCAGGTGAGACAAAAGATACTCGAGCTTGAAAATTTCGGGATAACACGGTGCGGATTCCTTGTTCGGCTGAACAAACTTAACGTGTAAAAAAACAATTCATACAAGACACAAGAGAGTCATGTCCCCTTTTACTATATTGCTATAGATGCCATTGAAAAAACTACAAGAAAAATGTAAAAAAATGGGAGAACAAGATTACCCTGCACAGTACCAAATCGATTCGCACTTCCCTCAACAACAACAAAAAACAAATCAATTCCCACCAAAGAAAGAGTAATGTCCCTTTTTATATGATTACAGATGCCATGATCTCGAATTTCAATTTCTGAATCCACGTTATGTTGAATTCGAATATATCGTTAGGTGACCTTGCGGTTTATAATTGATGTAGTCGTACATTTTGATCTTCCATCATATATGAACATTTTACTCCACCATGGGAACATATATATTGTCGTCTACCATATGGACTAAATTTGAATCAATTTTCCTTATTTGAATACGATTGTTGTCAAGTTATACAATAATTTAAATATTATCTTGATAACAAAAAACATACATATAGCAGTAATCATATTTCCCTATGAACTACATGTACCATACGCTCTCCAATTCAAATATTTGTATCCATTTTATGTTGAATTCAAATCATAGTACATTATTGGTCTAGGTAGCGAGATGTTTGGGATAATCTAAACCCTGTTTTCATACGTATAATTTTTGGCTGAATTGGGACAAGTTTTGGTATAAGCCTCTTACAAAACCGGAGATTCTCTCAACAAGCCTCGTGGTTCCGAGAGGGAACGTGTCACCTTTGTGTGCGAAACGATATACGCTGCCTCCCCCCTGATTTTATTTACAGAGGCAACATAGAACTATATGAGTGCCCTGTTGAAATTTGGAATTATTTCGGGTTCATTTGGCCTTTTTATACATTAATTGAGTTTTTGGACTTTTAATGTGCATAATCTAAATATGAATTGCATGCACATGCTCCGGTGCACCAAAGTGGGTTGAAAAATCACATGTGTGTCCTTGGTTGAATTTCTAGGTCCCATGGAAGAAATGAGAATGAAATTCAAACATCTAGGCGTCATGACTCGGCCGAGAATATCGAGAAACTTTGATTTTAAATTCATGTAAATCCAAAACTCGCCTGGAAATCATGAAACTTAGCATGGTGTCATGTCATGGCACTAACATGTTGTGGTAAAAAAATTGGGCCGAGTTGGAAGCTCGTGGTTCTAAGAGGGAACGTGCCACCTTTGATTATGAAACGATATACGCTGCCCCCCTTCTTGAGTTTCTTAACAAAGACAACATAGAACTACATTAGTGCCCTGTTAAATTTTGGAATTATTCCGGGTTCGTTTGTCGTTTTTTATACATTAATTGAGTTTCTGGTCATTTAATGTGCATAAGTCAAATTTGAACTACAAGCACATGCTCTCGTGCACCAAAGTTAGTTGAAAATTCACATTTGTGTCCTCGGGTGAATTTCTAGGTCCCATGCAAGAAATGAGAATAAAATTAAAACATCTGGGCATCGTGGCTCGGCCGAGAACATTGAGAAACTTGGTTTTAAAATTCTTGTAAATCCAAAACACGTCTGAAAATCATGAAACTTGGCATGGATGTCATGTCATGGTACTACCATGTTGTGGTAAAAAAATTGGCCGAATAGGAACAGATTTTGGTATAAGCTTCTTGCAAACCGAAGCTTCTCTCAAGAAGGCTCGTGGTTCTGAGAGGGAACGTGCCACCTTTGAGTGCGAAACGATATACGTTGTCCCCCTTGAGTTTATTTACAAAGGCAACATAGAACTACATGAGTGCCCTGTTAAATTTTGGAATTATTCCGGCTTCGTTTGGCCTTATTTACACATTAATTGAGTTTTTGGTCATTTAATGTGCATAATTCAAATTTGAACTACAAGCACATGCTCCCGTGCACCAAAGTTGGTTGAAAAATCACATTTGTGTCCTCGGGTGAATTTCTACTCCCTCCTTCCATCTATATAGGTCCTAATGCATTTTTTGAGGCTAACTTTGACCAAACGTTAGAGCAATAATATGTGACATGCAACTTACACAAAGCATACCTTCAAATTTGTATGTCAAAGGAGCTTCCAATAATATAATTTTCATAGTATACATCTCATGTGATATTAATCTTATCAATAGTCAAAGGCTGTCTTGAAAAACACATTAGGCCCTATATAGATGGAAGGAGGGAGTAGGTCCCATGTAAAAAATGAGAATAAAATTCAAACATCTGGGCATCGTGGTTCGGTTGAGAACATTGAGAAACTTGGTTTTAAAATCATGAAACTTGGCATGGTGTCATGTCATGGTAGTACCATGTTGTGGTAAAAAAAATTGGCCGAATAGGAACAAATTTTGGTATAAGCTTCTTGCAAATCGGAGCTTCTCTCAAGAAGGCTCGTGGTTCTGGGAGGGAACGTGTCACCTTTGTGTGCATAATTCAAATTTGAAATACAAGCACATGTTCCAGTGCACCAAAGTTGGTTGAAAAATCACATGTGTGTCCTCGGGTAAATTTCTAGGTTCCATGCAAGAAATGGGAATGAAATTCAAAATTCTGGGCGTCATGGCTGGGTTGGAAACATTGAGAAACTTAGTTTTTTAATTCCTGTAAATCCAAAACACGCATGAAAATAATGAAACTTGGCTTGGTGCCATGACATGGCACCAACATGCTGTGGTAAATTTGCAGTCCGATTTGTGAAGGCGCACACATTAACAATCAACAAAGTCATTTTGGAACAAGTGTTGTCACGTTACAATCGGAAACACAAGTATTATTGAAACCGTGGGCGTTCTACTTACTAGTACCATTTACGTGCTGCCACGCGTCCCCATTTTTTATTAGCTAGGAGGCGCTATGGAGGGTAGCTATTTGAGTACGAGAGGCGTGCGATCAGACCCCTGCGCGTGCTTATCGGGAGGAGAGCCCTTTGACCTCCATCTGCCGTCTACCTCTCTCCCAAGGTCTCCATTAATGGCGCCCGAGCCTCTGTTTAATGGCGTGGCTATGTGTCACTCGACTGAGACTTAAGAGAGAAAAAAGAAAATCTGAAAGCACGGACCTTGATGTAAGATCCGACGGACCTATATAGCATCCATTGCGACATATAGCAAGACTGGTGAATATATAAGGACGATTATTTTGTTTTTGATCAAAGAAGGGCTTGCACTGCAGAAATCAATCGAACATGACATCAATTAAGAAACCTGCACCTTGCTCAATCAGCCGAACGGACGAGGTGTATTTGAACCTCATACACTGGAGGCGTCAAGGGGCGGAGGCACAAGGGGCAGTGGAGCACGGTGAGGTCCATCGAGACCTTAGAGAGCTCCATCGTCGGGTCCTGTTCGGTCTGCATGATCTCGCCCTCCTCGTGCACAACCATCTCTCGACTTGGGCCGGGGTATTACAAAGCTTTACCGTCACATATTTTATACTACTTCAAGTGCATTAAATCAACACATGCAAGTATCAAAAGGAGAGTCACGGAATGCATGCATGCGTTGTAATTAATGCATCGGTAAATGCAAATTATTGAAATATATCGAGTGCAGTGCTTTGATGTGTCACGTCAACTCGTACATCAATGAGAAGTTTCATTATCCTCTCCCTCGCGGACTTAACTGCACCTGCCTTTGGCTGTATGACAGGTTGGCCACACACCTGTCGGGCCCACCTGTCATACACGCAAAGGCAGGAGCGTCCCTCCCTCGCCCATGAGCATGGTGGCTGGCAAGACTAGGAGAAGCTTTTGCTACACGCTCTCCCTCCCGCACACGGTGGACATGCAGTAGTTCAATCGGTGTCAGATGGCCAGAAGCGTAATGTAGTACTCCTCCAGTGCAGTAGTACTCCATCATTGTTCGACTTCGCGAAGAGGCGAAGAGCCAAGTGCAGCCCGGACGCTCGGGTGGCTGTTTCATGTGTAGAGTAGTCTAGGATAGCGTGTACCATGCCTGTAAGCTTAAAATCGTTGGGGTCAGCTCCATGCTATGTGGTCGTCTAGAAGTTTAAAAAAAATTAAAATAGTGTTCTGGCCCTACCTGACACCCTGGTGATTGTAGTTTGCACGCTCATCTGGTCAACACAGGAATATATATTTTATTTGTTTTTTTTGAAAAGGGGGGACTCCCCGGCCTCTGCATCAGAACGATGCATACGGCCACATATATTTTAATTTGTGGTGGGTAAATGTTAGAGGTTGCAGCAAATATATTGTACACTGCGGGTCTTTCAGCCAAGTTTAGAGGCAAGCATGTGGGGCCAATGCTATGATGTGTCGCGTCAACTTGTACAACGAGGAGAAGCTTGATTTTACTACACGCCTTCTCTCTCACCCATGCGCGCGGTTGCTCGCAAACGAGGACAGGCTTTGTACTTCTACAACAAGCTATCCGTCCCGCTCGCGGTGGACGGACATGCAGCAGTGGGTTCGACACTGTAGAAGCAGTAGTAGTAACATCATTGTTCGTCTTCTCGAAAAGGCAAAGAGCCAAGCACAAACCGAATGTTGCAGTTGCGAACATTGGAGCACGCATATAGCCAGGCTCTTGCATGAGACAAAATTGCTATGTGAGCCCACTATTGTACTAGTACGTACAACTACTTGCTAGTATAGCCCTGTAAACCAGAAAGGGGTATTTGCCCTTCTAGAGATTTCAACAAGTGACTAGACTACACTGAGACGGAGTACATATGGAGCAAAATGAGTGAATCTGCACCATAAATAAATACGTACTAGTTCTATCGTTTTCCTCTCCGAGGTGCACAATATTGAGTATACTGACTAGTCTCTTTTTGACACGCATTTACATTTTTTTACACAGTACAGACGCAAGCGCTCATATACACGCGCATACACTCACCCCTATGAACGCACACATGCATGGCACTATCATATTGAAATTTACAAAGTCACCATAGGCACCTCGTCGTCGACGGGTCCATAGGTGCTTGAATGCCAAGGAGGGAGAGGGCAGCGGTTCCTGAGACGTTGAACGATCAATGATGCATCCTCAATTACATGTAGAGGGAATTAATTGGAGAAGCAGAATAGAGCCAGCACGATGTGAATGCAATAGAGTTTGGACTCTCATATAATAAAGGCGCCCCACCACTCCAATCCATCTACTCCCAAGTCTCTGCGCAACACTGCTCACTCCAATCCAAGACCAAGTGACCAGAAGCCACAAGCACCTATGGAGGCGATGGACGCGAGCGGCAGTCGGCTGTGCCAAATCATCCAAGGCGCCGGCCTGCGGCCCCGCACCGCGCAGCGTTTCCAGACGGTGCTGGCGACCGCAGGCATCGTAGCCCTCGCCGCCGCCGGCTTCGCCTCTCGCATGGACGACATGATGGTCAACTCCATCCGCAAGTTCACCGCCGTCAAGAAGCGCGCGGACGACCTTGCCGTACTGCTCCAGCCCACGCGGCCAAGCTCCTCATTGCCTGCCACCCTCATCGGCCTCCATGGTGATGAACTCTTTCAAGCCCTGGTGGCCCTGCAGGTGCCGGAGGTCGCGACGAAGAATGTGCACCTCGAGGCCGCGCTCGCCGCGCAGCGCCTCACCATGCAAGAAACCGTCAACCTGCACATCCATGTCTACGAGGAAATCTTCTACATAGGCAACTACAAGGCAAGCGAGGGCAGAAAGACGTTGGCCTTCTTCCAGTGGCTGGAATCTTTGGACGCCATTGTTCAGAAGCACGTCGACCTGGCCACGAAAGCCGCTGCTACTTAGGCGCCATTCAGTGGGCCGGCGCCCTGAGTCGAGGAGGTGGACGTCGTCGATGGATGCATCTCTTCTTCTTGCCTCCTGTAACTAGCACTGCATCGCCTCGTGGCCTTAATGTTTTATTAGTATAGTACTCCCTCCGTTCCCAAATATAAGTCTTTCTAAAGATTCCAGCAAGTGACTACTACATACGGAGCAAAATGAGTGAATCTACACTCTAAACTATGTCTACATACATCTGTATGCTGTATTCCATTTGAAATAGTATCTAAAAAGGCTTATATTTATGAACGGAGGGAGTATATGGCATTTTTATTCCAGTCGTAACATTTTCACTGTGAGGTCCCGCAGTTGAGCAAACCCACCCCGCCCACCGGGCATCGGCCGAGTTTAGAATTAGAAGAGAGAAACGAGGGAGGAGAGCTAGCTGTAGCACGGACGCTGTTGTCAGATGGGACTCATGTTTATAGAATAGGAGTACTGAGCACTCGTGCCTCTTTTTTTTCGAGGGAAAAATTAGTCGTATGTCTAGTACCACTAGTTGAGTGCGTGCAACCTACAGCTGTCATCACTTTAGGTCTCCTTTTCGAACCGCAACTACGCTTCATAGTACATATTATTTCATGCACTTATCCTCCTATATGTACTCCTAGGCTATTTCCACGTGCTCCCATTCACCGACATGTGGGACATAGAGCATCTGGGTCATAGTGCATGCACGACTCGGAGCATATGCCGAGGTACTTTACATTTCAGACCTGACGAATTACATGCAAAACCCCGCAGAAGAATAAATAAATGAATGAATTACTACATGAAACCGGATTGTTTTCGTGGAAACCGGAGCACGTTCATTAAATTTTCGACATAACACGTTTATAAAAAATGACCAGACCAAAACCAGTCTAAGGGCCTCTTTGATTTTTCCCGCAAAAAAAGGGGCCTCTTTGATTCGCAGGATACTGAAAACACAGGAATGGGGAAAGTATGATGGCGATGAACCGAGACGAGGAGAACTCTAACTCAGTTAGAGGTTAGAGTTAGATTCTAACCCTGAACTAACTCTAAACCAAAGAGGTGTATGGATGGCAGGGTTAGATTGACAATAAATGCTCTATCTCAATCATTTGACTACTTTGGACCCTATTTCCTGCCGGATTTGGAGGGTGCTTTGATACGTTTTAGTTCCATGACTAAAAGTAGTGGGACTAAAACTTGCTAGCCTCACCCATGCTTGGATCCAAATACTAAAGAGACTAAAATCAAGTTAATGAGCATTTATTATCCTCCAAACCCTCCAATCCAGAACTCGCTTGTGTTAAAGGAGAGGAGTTAAATGAGGAGAGAGAGGACTAATCCACATTTTAGTAGGGGTACCCCTGACTAAAAATTTTTGTTTTAGCCCCTCTTTAGTCAGGGGTGCAAGGAACTTTAGCCTCTTAAAGAGACTATTTTTAGTCAGACTAAAATAAGTCCCTTGGATCCAAGCACCCTCTTGGTGTGGTCGGCTCTTCTGTGGCCTCCTCTCGCTCACAATTGACATAAATGAACCATCTATACAAATCAAGCATGCAAAACATGGTAATTTTTACTTTGTCCATACAAATGAGATATCCCACTTAAACATACAAGTCGTCAATCAAGCTTCACAAAATAAAAAAACACTTCATGAAACAAAGAATGAGCTAACTCATCACGGAAGTCATTCACGATAGGGAGGGAGCCCGGAGCCCCTCACACACCGAGGGAGGAGCTTGCCATCGTCGCTCTGGAGGAAGGCTCTGTAGAGCCCAAGCCCCGGGAACCCCTCCGACGCCGGCCCTTGCGAGTTGAGGTCGACACCGGCATGGGTAGCAGGGCTGCTTGCCGCCAACTGGGAACTTAATCTTTGGGCCTCTAGAAATAATGCAAGCCTGTAACTAAAATACCTAGAAAGGTGAACTGAATCTTTGGGCCTCTAGAAATAATGCAAGCGTGAAACTAAAATACCTAGAAAGGTGAACTGAATCTTTGGGCCTCTACAAATAATGCAAGCCTGAAAGTGAAATACCTAGAAAGGTGAACTGAATCTTTGGGCCTCTAGAAATAATGCAAGCCTGAAACTGAAATACCTAGAAAGGTGAACTGAATCTTTGGGCCTCTAGAAATAATGCAAGCCTGAAACTGAAATACCTAGAAAGGTGAACTGAATCTTTGGGCCTCTAGAAATAATGCAAGCCTGAAATTGAAATACCTAGAAAGGTGAACTGAATCTTTGGGCCTCTAGAAATAATGCAAGCCTGAAATTGAAATACCTAGAAAGGTGACCTGAATCTTTGGGCCTCTAGAAAGATTTATTACCTCCTCAAGCAGCATCAAACAATTCCATGCGTGCACCACAAATCTATACCAAGTTTGATCAGGATCTACTTTTCCAAATCAGAATTAGCGCTAGAGCAAGCAAGATCAATGATATGGCCGTGAGACAGAGAAGGAACGAACAAACTCACCCCTCTCGCGACCTCCCTGGTAGATGCGTCGCCGCCGTGCACGACAGAGGGAGAAAAACGACTGGTGAAGGGGGAGCGGGGCGACCTTCGAAGGCCGAAGGGAGAGGGCGGCCGGAGTAGGGCGGCGGAGGCTGGAAGGAGAGGGCGGCCGGAGGAGAGAGAGGGCGAGCGGCCCTATGGGGAACACAGAGGAGTCGTGCGAGAGGGGGGAGTGATCTGGTGCGGGTAGGGGAGATTTTTTTAGTTCTCTTTTAGTGGGCCCAAGGATAACTCACCCAATTAGAACCTCTCCACCGGGCTAGTTTTTTTAGCTAGGTTAGAGCAAACTAGCTCAAACTAACCCCTCTTGTTTCGATAATTCGAGGCTATTTCAACCCAAACTAGCTCTAACTCAGGGATCCAAACAAAGAGGAGTGTTACTGTACATGCTACAGTGTGGACCGTAGCACATTGTTTTTTATGGCCATATCACCACATTGTTTTCTACTGCTGGTTCACTGGGCTACCGTGGTTCGCACTGCTGGTTCACTGGGCTGCCGTGGTTCGCACTCCTCCGACCTGAGTAGTACTCCATCCGTTCCTAAATATAAGTCTTCGTAGATATTTCACTGTGGACCACATACGGATGTATATAGATGCATTTTATGTGTAGATTCACTCATTTTTCTCCGTATGTGGTCCATAGTGAAATCTCTCCAAAGACTTATATTTAGGAACGGAGGGAGTAGTATAGTACTAGTATATATCGCATCATTCTTTGCTCCTTCTTAATACTCCGACATGTGGGAGAGCCAGCATCCGGGTCGACATGTCATGCACCAGATTAGAGCGCGGAACGGAAGGGGGGCATCACCCCGGTCGGAGTGCCAGTAATTCATGACTATAGTGAGTGGTCATATCACAAGTCTTTCCAGCAGTAACGCGCCGTCAAATCGCACAGCCCCACTCGCTCACCCTCCTCCCCTCTCTGTCAAACCGCCTACCCAAAAACTGTCGCGCGTACTGCCCGGGAAAAGCCCCGCCCTCAACTTTTAACTACGCGAAAATAGTTCGAGCTTGTTCGTTCTATATAAATACAGTACTTACTGTATGTTTATTCACCCGTGGGGTTGTTCAATGAATGGAGGGGCGGGGAGCACAAGTGAACAATACTGTAGTACTACTAGTAGTAAGTAGGAGTCGTATAGTAGTCACCTTAAATAGAGAGTTTCTTTTCTTTAATGCCACATACACAAATTGAAACGCTTGTTGTGGAGAGAAAAAAGATAATCACTCCACTGTATATGGACACAGGGGCCTGAGCTCTTGCTTTACTAGGGTTGCTCTCTTCATTCTCTCATCCTCTCCATATATAAACAAGACAGCGGTAGCGACATTTTCTTTCTGCTCACCGCTGGTCATAGATCCGGCCGGATCCCTTCGGCCGGTGTGTGTAGAGGACTAAAAGGTGCATCATTCACGTGGTCATCGCCGCCGAGGGAGGAAACCCACAGCTGACGGAGGGGCCTGATCCTCTGCCCGTGTCGTTCTCTTCGACACAGCGCCGGCTCGGGAGGTCCTCCGACCCTTCTTCCTCCCTGTCGTATTGTCCGCAGATCCGACCTGCCGCCGCCAACATCCCAGCGACCCTCAGGTATAAGTTCTTCGAAAGCGGCCTTGCTCTACTGCCCTAGCTCCCCACGTGTCTGCATGTGCATCTTTTTCTACTCCCATCAGCTCTTCCAAAGCCACCTAAATTTTTAATATTATTAGAGGTAAAGCTACTTCATGCATTCGAATCTAGGGCTTTGTTCAAACAACGAAGAAAGGGGGGAAAGTTGTAGCATGAATCTAGGACTTGATTCAAAGAGGAAATAATATGGTGAAAGTAGTAGAGACCGGATACCCAACCGGTCTCTTGGTTGAAAAGGGAAATAACGGGAAAACGCAGTACAAACTGGATAAGGAACAGATCTATTATTGCTTGAAAAAAGGATAGAAAGTGGCGGCTGGTGGACAAGTCAACAGAGTATGTCCAGGATTAGATTTGCTGCCATCACATAGTAAAAGGTCTCCAGGATTAGATTTTCTGCCCTCACATAGTAAAAGGTCTCAGGATTAGATTTGCTGCCCTCACATAGTAAAAGGTCTCAGGATTAGATTTGCTGCCCTCACATAGTAAAAGGTCTCCAGGATTAGATTTGCTGCCCTCACATAGTAAAAGGTCTTCAAGATTAGATTTTCTACCCTCACATAGTAAAAGGTCTCCAGGATTAGATTTGCTGCCCTCACATAGTACAAGGTCTCCAGGATTAGGTTTGCTGCCCTCACATAGCATGAACAAACTCGGCATCACCACTTTATGCCTCCTTGTAGGTACATTGTGCTGATGCGTCCACTATCGCATGTCCTTATACCAACCTTTTGCTGTTGTTAATGTAAGGGCACATGTAAAATGAAGCGATCACACTGTTACCTTAGGGACATGTCTAACCAGTGTTATTGTTAATCTAATGCCTCCAGTGATAAGATGCAATTAAACTGTGTTACAAATGGCACTCCTGCTATTTTCCCCAGTATGATAAGTAAGTTGCTCCTTACGCTGCTGAGTGTCCTGGTGTCCCCATGGTCCCATGCCCTTAAACCAACTCTTTAGCTGCTATTGATTTACAGTGTCTGGTAAACAAGCAATGCCACCATTAAAGTAATCCCATATTTGAGGAATCTCATTGTTGATCGTAATGCTTCTGGTAACATGAAGCATTGCTGACGTTTTAAAATTTCTACTGTCCTTGCGTGATTGCCATGAACATAATTAAGATGCTTCTTTTAATTTTGTATATGTTTCATATATTCTTATTGACCAGCAACTATTTACTTTCTATCTTTTTGTGCAGATAGGAATATCCATTTCACCTTGTTGCTATTGTGACCTTTTGGTGAACTGCACAAAACACTTTTTTGGAATGAGTGTCTTGTGTAGTTAAACTAAAATGTCACATGGGAAACATCTCTCAATTTTGGTGGAACTGCACAAAATGGTGATTGGAGTTTCCAAAATCTCCGTCAAGTTCTGCTGGTAATCTCGTGCAACATTTTATTAGCCTTTGCAAGATGGAGCCGTCACTGTCACCACAATGGCACTTTATTTTAGTGGAACTGCACAAAAGGATAA
Organism: Triticum urartu; assembly: GCF_003073215.2. Lineage (NCBI taxonomy): Eukaryota > Viridiplantae > Streptophyta > Magnoliopsida > Poales > Poaceae > Triticum > Triticum urartu. Next base: position 383,716,357 of record NC_053026.1, on the reverse strand, counting down.
GAAAATTATAGTTGCACCTTACATGACCCGGACAACCAACCTTAATGTTCCTCAATTTTAGTGCAACTACTAAAGAAGAACCTGCCAGCTCACAAGAGCAAGTACTTCTTGCTAGCTGAATGATGCAATCTTTGCTTCATTTCAGGTGAACTGCAGAAAAAGGCGCTTGAATTGAATCATGGAACTCCAGGCAGACCTCATCCAAGTAGAGCTGGAGGTTGAGTTCAAGGAGGCCGCTATTAAAGCGAAATCATGCTCTCTTGTCTCCTTGTTTGTGTTGTGCAAACATGCTGTGCAAACAGGAATACTCAACTACAGATGTTGTGACGGTCAAGAGCATTCGCCAAGTTCTTCGATTGTATGACATGACTAGCCAAGATGGATTTAATCCCGATATTCACTTTATCAAAAGGCTCTAATGGGTTGGTTCTGAATCTTGCAAGCTGGGAATCAGTGAGATGTGTAGGCATCTTTGTTGTACTTATTATCTGAATCTTATTTGTTGGTTCTGAATCTTGCAAGCTGGGAATCAATGAGATGCGTAGGCATCTTTGTTGTACTTATTATTTGGATCTTATTTGTTGGTTCTGAATCTTGCAAGCTGGGAATCAATGAGATGTGTAGGCATCTTTGTTGTACTTATTATTGGGATCTTATTTGTTGGTTCTGAATCTTCCAAGCTGGGAAACACGACATGATGATGCAGAGGACAACAACCATAACAAACAGTTCAAACTTGGTAGTATTATCTTTGTGAAAGTGCGACAAATGTGCTAATCATGTGCGTCCTGAGAATAATAATTCTAATTGTTGTGCATGTTGATCCTGTGGCACTGATAGAACGAGCGAATGCATTGCTTGTTTTAAGTATAAATTTCTATTAAAGCTAATTAAATTTAAGTAAAGTGACCACTGACTCCTGTTATTATAGTACCAATACAGACCCGCTCGAGAACCGATGTGTGGCCGAGGGTGCATCTTCTGCCGGGCGTGCAGCGGACGAGGGAGGGGTACTAACTATTGTCGCCTGTACACACTCAGCTTACTGTCGAATCCAGTTCCCCAAGAGCTGAAAAATGAACTGCTGTCGCCACCTACACACTCGTTCACTCGAAGAGACTCCAATGGCGATCCGAGGGGTGAGCCTGCTGGATATGGACTTCAGCAAGGAGTTCCCCTTTGAGTTCGCCGTTCAGTCCTATGGCTGCACCAAGTTAAATGTGATGTACACCAACGATACAGACTCGGTGAAGCTCTGCCTCACCTCAGTCCTATGGCTGCACCAGGTTCTGGAGCATTCACCCGTTTCATCGGCAGCGCCGACTGCACCTTCGCTACGGTGGAGAGAAGGAAGAACGTGATGATTCGGCCATCTGGTGCAACAAGCTTGTCGACATCCAGAAGCAATACAAGATCATCAGCAATGGGCAGGAGAAGGACTCCGTGGTTGACCTCGCTGAGACCATCATCGACCCCTGATACGCCAACATGAAAGAAGACGACCTAAACATGTGGGAGGTACCTCTGAATCTAGCCTACATAACCTACGCGGCCAAGGACGCATACGCATGCTACGACATGTACAGGCAGATCTTGGACATGAGGGCATGTCTGCTTCCCGTAACCGACGAGTACACGGACAGCCGCAGCGTCATGATCAAGCGTGCCATGAAGGTCTAGATGTTGTACTTTATCTGTTTATAAGCACCTTTATCATCTGAGTGTTTCATGCATTAGCCTATGTGTCGTAATTATCTGTTTTGTCCGAAATATTTCTTTTAAGAACCATTTAACCTGATTGCTTTTTTTAGTGGCTATTTGCTTATGTATGTAAACTAGTTCACTTGTCCATAAAAAAACTAGTTCACTCGGCTGCCGTGCTTTGAATCTCCTTCCTCCCAACATATTCCCCTCCTCAGGTGGACCCAGCAGGTCTTTGAATTTTCCCCCACTTTCTTTTTCGATGTAAACTGAGTTTTCTCCCAGTGCTTTCCCCTAGAACCAACTCAACTGTCCCACGTCTAGCCTAAAAAATAATAATACCCCACGTACTATTAACTCATCAAATTAAAATGATATTTTATTTCGTAAGTTGAAAGTTCTTACAAAATAATATAATAATTGTTTATATATAACTTGGCAAGTTAACTCCTAGTGATTGCGTACATAAGCTTGCAAAGATTTTACTAACGTGCAATCATGTGTTTATGTTTTTATAACATTTCTCCGTCTAGCCCAACATGTTATTTTCACCCAGCCCAGCAAGTCCGCGGATTTTGAGAAAAATGCAGATGGGATTTAAACGGGCTGCATAGATGCTACATCAGCCCACCAAATGGACTAAAAAAACAAATGGACTGGTTGACATGTGGGCCAGTAGGTCGAAGCCTAAGAAGGCGTTGGATTTACATCCAACGGCCGGCATTCTTCTTCAATCTCTCATCTTCTTCCCCCAGCGCTGCTGGAACCGCCTGCTCCAGCCTTTGGCGTCTAGCGGCGTTGTTTTGCGCTCCTCAGCGAAACGCTACCCCGCCGACGGCGAGGCCATCCCTCCACTCCGCACCTCCTGTTATTCTCTGCCGAGTGTAGGCCCACCCCGCACCCGAACCAGTCAAGTTTCCCTCTCCTTTCCGTCTGCGACTCCACTGCTGCGTCTTCCCCATCTCTGGGTCATTCCAGTCTGGGGCCTCGCCGTCATCCATCGCCTCGGTGCGCTCGGCGCAGCGTGGTCAACATATGAGAGTCATCGGAACAGGACTGTACGTGGAGAGCCTGACGGCTGGGACCCACGAGGTCCATGGTCGCACGCAAGGAAAGTTCCTCCTTATTACGCACTGTACATGGGAAGGGCTTCTGTATTTCACGAAAAAAATGTTCCCCCCGCTGACAGGTCGGACCCACCAGCTATATCTTCGCACGCAAGGAAGTGTCTCCTTATTACGCACCAAAATATGAATACCCCCTACTAGCTGGGACCCACCATAGTGGGTGGCTGACTTGTGGGCCTACTAAGTTGACGAGGACGGAGGGCTTTGTCAACTTAGTCAATATGAACGATTCTAGCTCCAGTGACCGTACGATGTCCATCCAACGGCCATAGTGCTTCTTCAACCTCTGGTCTATTGGGGAACGTAGTAATTTCAAAAAAATTCCTACGCACACACAAGATCATGGTGATGCATAGCAATGAGAGGGGAGAGTGTTGTCCACGTACCCTCGTAGACCGACAGTGGAAGCGTTATAACAACGCGGTTGATGTAGTCGTACGTCTTCACGGCTCGACCGATCAAGCACCGAAACTACGGCACCTCCGAGTTCTTGCACACGTTCAGCTCGATGACGATCCCCGAAATCCGATCCAGCAAAGTGTTGGGGATGAGTTCTGTCAGCACGACGGCGTGGTGACGATCTTGATGTTCTACCGTCGCAGGGCTTCGCCTAAGCACCGCTACGATATGACCGAGGTGGAATATGGTGGAAGGGGGCACCGCACACGGCTAAGGAACGATCACGAAGATCAACTTGTGTGTCTTGGGGTGCCCCCTCGCTCCCGTATATAAAGGAGGGAGGGGGAGGTGCGGCCGGCCCCCTAGGGGTGCGCCTGGAGGAGTCCTACTCCCACCGGGAGTAGGACTCCCCCCCTCTTGACTTGTTGGAGAAGGAAAGGGGAAGGGGGAAAGAGGAAAGGGGGCCGCCGCCCCCACCTTCCTTGTCCTATTCGGACTAGGGGGGAGGGGGCGCGCGGCCTGCCCTGGCCGGCCCTCCTCTTCTCCCTTAGGGCCCATGTAGGCCCATTAACCCCCCGGGGGGTTCCGGTAACCCCTCGGAACTCCGGTAAAATCCCGATTTCACCCGGAATGATTCCGATATCCAAATATAGGCTTCCAATATATCAATCTTTATGTCTCGACCATTTCGAGACTCCTCGTCATGTCCGTGATCACATCCGGGACTACAAACAACCTTCGGTACATCAAAACATATAAACTCATAATGAAACTTTCATCGTAATGTTAAGCGTGCGGACCCTACGGGTTCGAGAACAATGTAGACATGACCGAGACACGTCTCCGGTTAATAACCAATAGCGGAACCTGGATGCTCATATTGGCTCCTACATATTCTACGAAGATCTTTATCGGTCAGACCGCATAACAACATACGTTGTTCCCTTTGTCATCGGTATGTTACTTGCCCAAGATTAGATCATCGATATCTCAATACCTAGTTCAATCTCGTTACCGGCAAGTCTCTTTACTCGTTCTGTAATACATCATCTCGCAGCTAACTCATTAGTTGCATTGCTTGCAAGGCTTAAGTGATGTGCATTACCGAGAGGGCCCAGAGATACCTCTCCGACAATCGGAGTGACAAATCCTAATCTCGAAATACGCCAACCCAACTTGTACCTTCGGAGACACCTGTAGAGCTCCGTTATAATCACCCAGTTACGTTGTGACGTTTGGTAGCACACAAAGTGTTCCTCCGGCAAATGGGAGTTGCATAATCTCATAGTCATAGGAACATGTATAAGTCATGAAGAAAGCAATATCAACATACCAAACGATCGGGTGCTAAGCTAATGGAATGGGTCATGTCAATCACATCATTCTCCTAATGATGTGATCCCGTTAATCAAATGACAACTCATGTCTATGGTTAGGAAACATAACCATCTTTGATCAACGAGATAGTCAAGTAGGGGCATACTAGTGACACTCTGTTTGTCTATGTATTCACACATGTATCATGTTTCCGGCTAATACAATTCTAGCATGAATAATAAACATTTATCATGATATAAGGAAATAAATAATAACTTTATTATCGCCTCTAGGGCATATTTCCTTCAGTCTCCCACTTGCACTAGAGTCAATAATCTAGTTCACATCGCCATGTGATTTAACATCAATAGTTCACATCTTTATGTGGTTAACACCCATAGTTCACATTGATATATGACCAACACCCAAAGGGTTTACTAGAGTCAGTAATCTAGTTCACATCGCTATGTGATTAACACCCAAAGAGTACTAAGGTGTGATCATGTTTTGCTTGTGAGATAATGTTAGTCAACGGGTCTGTCACATTTAGATCCATAAGTATTTTGCAAATTCTATATCTACGATGCTCTGCACGGAGCTACTCTAGCTAATAGCTCCCACTTTCAATATGTATCTAGACCGAGACTAAGAGTCATCTAGATTAGTGTCAAAACTTGCATCGACGTAACCCTTTACGACGAACCTTTTGTCACTTCCATAATCGAGAAACATATCCTTATTCCACTAAGGATAATTTTGACCGCTGTCCAGTGATCTACACCTAGATCACTATTGTACTCCCTTGCCAAACTCAATGGTAGGGTATACAATAGATCTGGTACACATCATGGCATACTTCGTAGAACCTATGGCTGAGGCATAGGGAATGACTTTCATTCTCTTTCTAATGGCTGAGGCATAGGGAATGACTTTCATTCTCTTTCTATCTTCTGCCGTGGTCGGGCTTTGAGTCTTACTCAATTTCACACCTTGTAACACAGGCAAGAACTCTTTCGTTGACCGTTCCATTTTGAACTACTTCAAAATCTTTGTCAAGGTATGTACTTATTGAAAAACTTATCAAGCGTCTTGATCTATCTCTATAGATCTTGATGCTTAATATGTAAGCATCTTCACCGAGGTATTTCTTTGAAAAACTCTTTTCAAACACTCCTTTATGCTTTGCAGAATAATTCTACATTATTTCCGATCAACAATATGTCATTCACATATACTTATCAGAAATGTTGTAGTGCTCCCACTCACTTTCTTGTAAATACAGGCTTCACCGCAAGTCTGTATAAAACTATATGCTTTGATCAACTCATCAAAGCGTATATTCCAACTCCGAGATGCTTGCACCAGTCCATAGATGGATCGCTGGAGCTTGCATATTTTTTTAGCACCTTTAGGATTGACAAAACCTTCTGGTTGCATCATATACAACTCTTCTTTAATAAATTCATTAAGGAATGCAGTTTTGTTTATCCATTTGCCAGATTTCATAAAATGCGGCAATTGCTAACATGATTCGGACAGACTTAAGCATAGATACGAGTGAGGAACTCTCATCGTAGTCAACACCTTGAACTTGTCAAAAACCTTTTGCGACAATTCTAGCTTTGTAGATAGTAACACTTCTATCAGCGTCCATCTTCCTCTTGAAGATCCATTTATTTTCTATGGCTTGCCGGTCATCGGGCAAGTCAACCAAAGTCCACACTTTGTTCTCATACATGGATCCCATCTCAGATTTCATGGCCTCAAGCCATTTCGCGGAATCTGGGCTCATCATCGCTTCCTCATAGTTCGTAGGTTCATTATGGTCAAGTAACATGACCTCCAGAACAGGATTACCGTACCACTCTGGTGCGGATCTTATTCTGGTTTACCTACGAGGTTCGGTAGTAACTTGATATGAAGTCACATGATCATCATTAGCTTCCTCATCAATTGGTGTAGTAGTCACAGGAACAGATTTCTGTGATGAACTACTTTCCAATAAGGGAGCAGGTACAATTACCTTATCAAGTTCTACTTTCCTCCTACTCACTTCTTTCGAGAGAAACTCCTTCTCTAGAAAGTATCCATTCTCTGCTACGAATGTCTTGCCTTCGGATCTGTGATAGAAGGTGTACCCAACTTTCTCCTTTGGATATCCTATGAAGACACATTTCTCCGATTTGGGTTTGAGCTTATCATGATGAAACTTTTTCTTATAAGCATCGCAACCCCAAACTTTAAGAAACGACAACTTTGGTTTCTTGCCAAACCACAGTTCATACGATGTCGTCTCAACGGATTTAGATGGTGCCCATTTAACGTGAATGCAACTGTCTCTAATGCATAACCCCAAAACTATAGTGGTAAATCGGTAAGAAACATCATAGATTGCACTATATCCAATAAAGTACGGTTATGACGTTCGGACACACCATTACATTGTGGTGTTCCAGGTGGCGTGAGTGGTGAAACTATTTCACATTGTTTTAACTAAAGGCCAAACTCATAACTCAAATATTCTCCTCCACGATCAGATCATAGAAACTTCATTTTCTTGTTACGATGATTTTCCACTTCACTCTGAAATTCTTTGAATTTTTAAAATGTTTCAGACTTATGTTTCATCAAGTTGATATACCCATATCTGCTCAAATCATCTGTGAAGTTCACAAAATAACGATACTTGCCGCGTGCCTTAACACTCATCGGACCGCATACATCAGTATGTATTATTTCCAATAAGTCGGAGTGACAAATCCTAATCTCAAAATACGCCAACCCAACATGTACCTTTGGAGACACCTGTAGAGTACCTTTATAATCACCCATTTACGTTGTGACGTTTGGTAGCACACAAAGTGTTCCTCCAGCAAACGGGAGTTGCATAATCTCATAGTCACAGGAACATGTATAAGTTATGAAGAAAGCAATAGCAACATACTAAACGATCGGGTGCTAAGCTAATGAAATGGGTCATGTCAATCAGATCATTCACCTAATGATGTGATCCTCGTTAATCAAATAAACAACTCTTTGTTCATGGTAGGAAACATAACCATCTTTGATTAACGAGCTAGTCAAGTAGAGGCATACTAGTGGACACCTGTTTGTCTATGTATCACACATGTATTAATGTTTTCCGGTTAATTCAAATTCTAGCATGAATAATAAACATTTTATCATGAATAAGGAAATAATAATACTTTATTATTGCCTCTAGGGCATATTTCCTTCAGTCTCCCACTTGCACTAGAGTCAATAATCTAGTTCACATCGCTATGTGATTAATACCAATAGTTCACATATTTATGTGATTGGTTCACATCTCCATGTGACTAACACCCAAAGGGTTTACTAGATTCAACAATCTAGTTCACATCGCTATGTGATTAACACCCAAAGAGTGATCATGTTTTGCTTGTGAGGGAAATTTAGTCAACGGGCTGCCAAATTCAGATCCGTATGTATTTTGCAAAATTCTATGTCTACAATGCTCTGCACGGAGCTACTCTAGCTAATTGCTCCCACTTTCAATATGTATCCAGATTGAGACTTAGAATCATCTCGATTAGTGTCAAAAACTTGCATCGACGTAACCGTTTATGACGAACCCTCTTGTCACGTCCATAATCGAGAAACATATCCTTATTTTACTAAGGATAATTCTGACCGCTGTCCAGTGATCTACTCCTAGATCACTATTGTACTCCCTTGCCAAATTAGTGCAGGGTATACAATAGATCTGGTATACAGCATGACATACTTTATAGAACCTATAGCCAAGGCATAGGGAATGACTTTTCTCTCTTCTATCTTTGCCGTGGTCGGGCTTGAGTCTTACTCAACTTCAACACCTTGTAATACAGGAGAACTCTTTCTTTGACTGCTCCATTTGAAACTACTTCAATCTTGTCAGGTATGTACTCATTGAAAAAACTTATCAAGCGTCTGATCTATCTCTATAGATTTGAGCTCAATATTAAGCAGCTTCACACCGAAGTCTTTATTTGAAAAACTCCTTTCAAACACTCCTTTATGCTTTACAGATAATTTTACATTATTTTCCGATCACAATATGTTCATTCACATATACTTATCAGAAATTTGTAGTGCTCCCACTCACTCTTGTAAATACAGGCTTCCGCAAGTCTGTATAAACTATATGCTTAATCAACTCATCAAAGCGTATATTCCAACCGAGATGCTTGCACCAGTCCACTAGATGGATCGCTGGAGCTTTGCACATTTTGTTAGCACTTTCGATTGAACAAAACCTTCTAGTTGCATCATATACAACCTCTTCTTTAATAAATCATTAAGGAATGCAGTTTTGTTTATTCCATTTGCCAGATTTCAAAATGGGCGGCAATTACACATGATTCGGACAGACTTTAAGCATCGATACGAGTGAGAAAATCTCATCGTAGTCAACACCTTGAACTTGTCGAAAACCTTTTGCGACAATTCTAGCTTTGTAGATAGTAACACTACTATCAGCGTCCGTCTTCCTCTTGAAGATCCATTTATTTTCAATGGCTGCCGATCATCGGCAAGTCAACCAAAGTCCATACTTTGTTCTCATACATGGATCTATCTCAGATTTCATGGCCTCAAACCATTTCCGGGAATCTGGGCTCATCATCGCTTCCTCATAGTTCGTAGGCTCGTCATGGTCAAGTAACATGACCTCCAGAACAGGATTACCGTACCACTCTGGTGCGGATCTCACTCTGGTTTACCTACGAGATTCGGTAGTAACTTGATCTGAAGTTACATGATCATCATCATTAGCTTCCTCACTAATTGGTGTAGTAGTCAGAAACAGTTTGTGATGTACTACTTTCCAATAAGGAGAAGGTACAATTACCTTGATCAAGTTTTCTACTTTCCTCCCACTCACTTCTTTCGAGAGAAACTCCTTCTCTGGAAAGGATCCATTTCAGCAACGAATATTTTACCTTCGGATCTGTGATAGAAGGTGTACCCAAATTTTCTTTATTTGGTATCCTATGAAGACGCACTTTTTCCGATTTGGGTTTGAGCTTATCAGGATGAAACTTTTTCACATAAGCATCACAACCCCAAACTTTAAGAAACGACAACTTTGGTTTCTTGCCAAACCACAGTTCATAAGGTGTCGTCTCAACGGATTTTGATGGTGCCCATTTAACGTGAATGCTGCTGTCTCTAATGCATAATCCCAAAACGATAGTGGTAGATCGGTAAGAGACATCATAGATCGCACTATATCTAATAAAGTACGGTTATGACGTTCGGACACACCATTACAACTATGGTGTTCCAGGTGGCATGAGTAGTGAAACTATTTCACATTTGTTTTTAATTGAAGGCCAAACTCGTAACTCAAATATCTCTTCTCTACGATCAGATCGTAGAAACTTTATTTTCTTGTTACGATGATTTTTCACTTCACTCTGAAATTCTTTGAACTTTTCAAATGTTTCAGACTTATGTTTCATCAAGTAGATATACTCATATCTGCTCAAATCCTGAAGATCAGAAAATAATGATACCTTCGGAGCCTTAACATCATCGGACACATACATGTATGTATGATTTCCAACAAATCTGTTGCTCGCTCCATTGTCGAAGAACAGAGTCTTAGTCATCTTGCCCATGAGGCATGGTTCGCAAGCATCAACTGATTCATAATCAAGTGATTCCAAAAGCCCATCAGCATGGAGTTTCTTCATGCGCTTTACACCAATATGACCTAAACGGCAGTGCCACAAATAAGTTGCACTATCATTATTAACTTTGCATCTTTTGGTTTCAATATTATGATTATGTGTATTCACTAACGATCGAGATCCAACGAACTATTTTCATTGGGTTGTAACCATATAAGGTTTTATTCATGTAAACAGAACAACAATTTATTCTCTTACTTAAATGAATAACCGTATTACAATAAACATGATCAAATCATATTCATGCTCAACGCAAACACCAAATAACACTTATTAGGTTCAACACTAATACCGAAATTATAGGGAGTGTGCGATGATGATCATATCAATCTTGGAACCACTTCCAACACACATCGTCACTTCACCCTTAACTAGTCTCTGTTTATTCTGCAACTCCCGTTTCGAGTTACTAATCTTAGCAACTGAACTAGTATCAAATACTAGGGGTTGCTATAAACACTAGTAAAGTACACATCAATAACATGTATATCAAATATACTTATGTTCACTTTGCCATCCTTCTTATCCGCCAAATCACTTGGGGTAGTTCGCTTCCAGTGACCAGTCCCTTTGCAGTAGAAGCACTTAGTCTCAGGCTTAGGACCAGACTTGGGCTTCTTCACTTGAGCAGCAACTTGCTTGCTGTTCTTCTTGAAGTTCCCCTTCTTCTTTGCCCTTTTCTTGAAACTAGTGGTCTTTTAACCATCAACACTTGATGTTTTTCTTGATTTCTACCTTCGTTGATTTCAGATCACGAAGAGCTTGGGATTGTTTCCGTTATCCCTTGCATATTATAGTTCATCACGAAGTTCTACTAACTTGGTGATGGTGACTAGAGAATTCTGTCAATCACTATCTTATCTGGAAGATTAACTCCCACTTGATTCAAGCGATTGTAGTAACCCAGACAATCTGGGCACATGCTACTAGTTGAGCGATTCTCCTCCATCTTTTAGCTATAGAACTTGTTGGAGACTTCATATCTCTCAACTCGGGTATTTGCTTGAAATATTAACTTCAACTCCTGGAACATCTCATGCTCCATGACGTTCAAAACGTCTTTGAAGTCCCGATTCTAAGCCATTAAGCATGGTGCACTAAACTATCAAGTAGTCATCATATTGAGCTAGCCAAACGTTCATAACGTCTGCATCTGCTCCTGCAATAGGTCTGTCACCTAGCGGTGCATCAAGGACATAATTCTTCTGTGCAGCAATGAGGATAAACCTCAGATCACGGATCCAATCCGCATCATTGCTACTAACATCTTTCAACACAAATTTTTCTCTAGGAACATATCAAAATAAACATATGAAAGCAACAACGCGAGCTATTGATCTACAACATAGATATGCTAATACTACCAGGACTAAGTTCATGATAAATTAAAGTTCAATTAATCATATTACTTAAGAACTCCCACTTAGATAGACATCCCTCTAATCCTCTAAGTGATCACGTGATCCAAATCAACTAAACCATGTCCGATCATCACGTGAGATGGAGTAGTTTCATTGGTGAACATCACTATGTTGATCATATCTACTATATGATTCACGCTCGACCTTTCGGTCTCCGTGTTCCGAGGCCATATCTGTATATGCTTGGCTCGTCAAGTATAACCTGAGTATTCCGCGTGTGCAACTGTTTTGCACCCGTTGTATTTGAACGTAGAGCTTATCACACCCGATCATCACGTGGTGTCTCAGCACGAAGAACTTTCGGCAACGGTGCATACTCAGGGAGAACACTTCTTGATAATTAGTGAGAGATCATCTTATAATGCTACCGTCAATCAAAGCAAGATAAGATGCATAAAGATAAACATCACATGCAATCAATATAAGTGATATGATATGGCCATCATCATCTTGTGCTTGTGATCTCCATCTCCGAAGCACCGTCGTGATCACCATCGTCACCGCTGCGCGACACCTTGATCTCCATCCGTAGCATCGTTGTCGTCTCGCCAATCTTATGCTTCCACGACTATCACTACCGCTTATGATAAAGTAAAGCATTACACGCGATTGCATTGCATACAATAAAGCGACAACCATATGGCTCCTGCCAGTTGCCGATAACTCGGTTACAAAACATGATCATCTCATACAATAAAATTTAGCATCATGTCTTGACCATATCACATCACAACATGCCCTGCAAAAACAAGTTAGATGTCCTCTACTTTGTTGTTGCAAGTTTTACGTGGCTGCTACGGGCTTAAGCAAGAACCAATCTTACCTACGCATCAAAACCACAACGATAGTTTGTCAAGTTGGTGCTGTTTTAACCTTCGCAAGGACCGGGCGTAGCCACACTCGGTTCAACTAAAGTTGGAGAAACTGTCACCCGCAAGCCACCTATGTGCAAAGCACGTCGGGAGAACCGGTCTCGCGTAAGCGTACGCGTAATGTCGGTCCGGGCCGCTTCGTCCAACAATACCGCCGAACCAAAGTATGACATGCTGGTAAGCAGTATGACTTATATCGCCCACAACTCACTTGTGTTCTACTCGTGCATATAACATCAACATATAAAACCTAGGCTCTGATACCACTGTTGGGGAACGTAGTAATTTCAAAAATTCTACGCACACGCAAGATCATGGTGATGCATAGCAACGAGAGGGGAGTGTTGTCTACGTACCCTCGTAGACCGAAACGGAAACGTGACGCAATGTAGAGGAAGTAGTCGTACGTCTTCCTGATCCGACCGATCCAAGCACCGTTACTCCGGCACCTCCGAGTTCTTGGCACACGTACAGCTCGATGACGCTCCCCGGGCTCCGATCCAGCAAAGCTTCGGGATGAGTTCCTGTCAGCAACGGCGTGGTGACGATGATGATGTTCTACCGTCGCAGGGCTTCGCCTAAGCACTACTAACGATATGATCGAGGTGGAATATGGTGGAGGGGGCACCGCACACGGCTAAGGAACGATCACGTGGATCAACTTGTGTGTCTTGGGGTGCCCCCTGCCCCCGTATATAAAGGAGCAAGGGGAGGAGGCCGGCCGGCCAGGTGTGGCGCGCCAAGGAGGAGTCCTCCTCCTAGTAGGAGTAGGACTCCTACTAGGAGGGGGAAAGAGGTGGAGTGGGAGAAGGAAAGGGGGGGCGCCGCCCCCCTCCCCTAGTCCAATTCGGACCAGGGAGGAGGTGGCGCGCGGCCCACCTCTGGCAGCCCCTCTCTCTCTCCACTAAGGCCCATATGGCCCATTACTTCTCCCGGGGGGTTCCGGTAACCCTCCGGCTCTCCGGTTTTCTCCGAAATCACCCGGAACACTTCGGTGTCCGAATATAGCCGTCCAATATATCAATCTTTATGTCTCGACCATTTCGAGACTCCTCGTCATGTCCGTGATCACATCCGGGACTCCGAACTAACTTCGGTACATCAAAATGCATAAACTCATAATATAACTGTCATCGTAACCTTAAGCGTGCGGACCCTACGGGTTCGAGAACAATGTAGACATGACCGAGACACGTCTCCGGTCAATAACCAATAGCGGAACCTGGATGCTCATATTGGCTCCTACATATTCTACGAAGATCTTTATCGGTCAGACCGCATAACAACATACGTTGTTCCCTTTGTCATCGGTATGTTACTTTGCCCGAGATTCGATCGTCGGTATCCCATACCTAGTTCAATCTCGTTACCGGCAAGTCTCTTTACTCGTTCCGTAATACATCATCTTGCAACTAACTTATTAGTTAATGCTTGCAAGGCTTATGTGATGTGCATTACCGAGAGGGCCCAGAGATACCTCTCCGACAATCGGAGTGACAAATCCTAATCTCGAAATACGCCAACCCAACATCTACCTTTGGAGACACCTGTAGAGCTCCTTTATAATCACCCATTTACGTTGTGACGTTTGGTAGCACACAAAGTGTTCCTCCGGCAAACGGGAGTTGCATAATCTCATAGTCATAGGAACATGTATAAGTCATGAAGAAAGCAATAGCAACATACTAAACGATCGGGTGCTAAGCTAATGGAATGGGTCATGTCAATCAGATCATTCAACTAATGATGTGACCCGTTAATCAAATATGTATAAGTCATGAAGAAAGCAATAGCAACATACTAAACGATCGGGTGCTAAGCTAATGGAATGGGTCATGTCAATCACATCATTCTCCTAATGATGTGATCCCGTTAATCAAATGAAGCGTTTGGTTGATGTAGTCGTACGTCTCCACGATCCGACCGATCAAGCACCGAAACTACAGCACCTCCGAGTTCTAGCACACGTACAGCTCGATGACGATCCCCAGACTCCAATCCAGCAAAGTGTCGGGGAAGAGTTCCATCAGCACGACGGCGTGGTGATGATCTTGACGTACTACTGCTGCAGGGCTTCGCCTAAGCACCGCTACAATATTATCGAGGACTATGGTGGTTGGGGCGCCGCACACGGCTAAGGAATAGATCACGTGGATCAACTTGTGTGTCTCTAGGGTGCCTCTGCCTCAGTATATAAAGGACCAAAAGGGGGAGGCCGGCCGGCCACAGGGCGCGCCAGGAGAGTCCTACTCCCTCTGGGAGTAGGATTCCCCCCCAATCCTAGTTGGAATAGGACTCGTGGAGGGGGGAAAAGAGAGAGAGGGGCTGGCCCCCTCTCCTTGTCCAATTCGGACCAAGGGAGGGGAGGGGCGCGCGGCCCACTATGGGCTGCCTCTTCTCTTTTCCACCAAGGCCCATTAAGGCCCATCTAGCTCCCCGGGGGGTTCCGTTAACCTCTCGGTACTCCGGTAAAATCCCGATTTCACCCGGAACACTTCCGATATCCAAACATAGGCTTCCAATATATCAATCTTTATGTCTCGAGCATTTCGAGACTCCTCGTCATGTCCGTGATCACATCCGGGACTCCGAACAACCTTCAGTACATCAAAATGCATAAACTCATAATATAACTGTCATCATAACCTTAAGCGTGCGGACCCTACGGGTTCGAGAACAATGTAGACATGACCGAGACATGTCTCCGGTCAATAACCAATAGCGGAACCTGGATGCTCATATTGGCTCCTACATATTCTACGAAGATCTTTATCGGTCAGACCGCATAACAGCATACGTTGTTCCCTTTGTCATCGGTATGTTACTTGCCCGAGATTCGATCGTCGGTATTCCAAATACCTAGTTCAATCTCGTTACTGGCAAGTCTCTTTACTCGTTCTGTAATACATCATCCCGCAACTAACTCATTAGTTGCAATGCTTGCAAGGCTTAAGTGATGTGCATTACCGAGAGGGCCCAGAGATACCTCTCCGACAATCGGAGTGACAAATCCTAATATCGAAATACGCCAACCCAACATGTACCTTTGGAGACACCTGTAGAGCTCCTTTATAATCACCCAGTTACGTTGTGACGTTTGGTAGCACACAAAGTGTTCCTCTGGCAAACGGGAGTTGCATAATCTCATAGTCATAGGAACAAGTATAAGTCATGAAGAAAGCAATAGCAACATACTAAACGATCGGGTGCTAAGCTAATGGAATGGGTCATGTCAATCAGATCATTCACTTAATGATGTGATCCCGTTAATCAAATAACAACTCTTTGTTCATGGTTAGGAAACATAACCATCTTTGATTAACGAGCTAGTCTAGTAGAGGCATACTAGTGACACTATGTTTGTCTATGTATTCACACATGTATTATGTTTCCAGTTAATACAATTCTAGCATGAATAATAAACATTTATCATGACATAAGGAAATAAATAATAACTTTATTATTGCCTCTAGGGCATATTTCCTTCAGTCTCCCACTTGCACTAGAGTCAATAATCTAGATTACACAGTAATGATTCTAACACCCATGGAGCCTTGGTGCTAATCATGTTTTGCTCGTGGTAGAGGCTTAGTCAACGGGTCTGCAATATTCAGATCCATATGTATCTTGCAAATCTCTATGTCTCCCACCTGGACTAGATCCCGGATGGAATTGAAGCGTCTCTTGATGTGCTTGGTTCTCTTGTAAAATCTGGATTCCTTTGCCAAGGCAATTGCACCAGTATCGTCACAAAAGATTTTCATTGGACCCGATGCACTAGGTATGACACCTAGATCGGATATGAACTCCTTCATCCAGACTCCTTTGTTTGCTGCTTCCGAAGCAGCTATGTACTCCGCTTCACATGTAGATCCCGCCACAACGCTTTGTTTAGAACTGCACCAACTGACAGCTCCACCGTTTAATGTAAACACGTATTCGGTTTGTGATTTAGAATCGTCCGGATCAGTGTCAAAGCTTGCATCAACGTAACCGTTTACGATGAGCTCTTTGTCACCTCCATATACGAGAAACATATCCTTAGTCCTTTTCAGGTACTTCAGGATGTTCTTGACCGCTGTCCAGTGATCCACTCCTGGATTACTTTGGTACCTCCCTGCTAGACTTATAGCAAGGCACACATCAGGTCTGGTACACAGCATTGCATACATGATAGATCCTATGGCTGAAGCATAGGGAACATCTTTCATTTTCTCTCTATCTTCTGCAGTGGTCGGGCATTGAGTCTAACTCAACTTCACACCTTGTAACACAGGCAAGAACCCTTTCTTTGCTTGATCCATTTTGAACTTCTTCAAAATCTTGTCAAGGTATGTGCTTTGTGAAAGTCCAATTAAGCGTCTTGATCTATCTCTATAGATCTTTATTCCTAATATGTAAGCAGCTTCACCGAGGTCTTTCATTGAAAAACTCTTATTCAAGTATCCCTTTATGCTATCCAGAAATTCTATATCATTTCCAATCAGTAATATGTCATCTACATATAATATCAGAAATGCTACAGAGCTCCCACTCACTTTCTTGTAAATACAGGCTTCTCCGAAAGTCTGTATAAAACCAAATGCTTTGATCACACTATCAAAGCGTTTATTCCAACTCCGAGAGGCTTGCACCAGTCCATAAATGGATCGCTGGAGCTTGCACACTTTGTTAGCTCCCTTTGGATCGACAAAACCTTCCGGTTGCATCATATACAACTCTTCTTCCAAAAATCCATTCAGGAATGCAGTTTTGACATCCATCTGCCAAATTTCATAATCATAAAATGCGGCAATTGCTAACATGATTCGGACAGACTTAAGCATCGCTACGGGTGAGATGGTCTCATCGTAGTCAATCCCTTGAACTTGTCGAAAACCTTTTGCAACAAGTCGAGTTTTGTAGACAGTAACATTACCGTCAGCGTCAGTCTTCTTCTTGAAGATC
Organism: Triticum urartu; assembly: GCF_003073215.2. Lineage (NCBI taxonomy): Eukaryota > Viridiplantae > Streptophyta > Magnoliopsida > Poales > Poaceae > Triticum > Triticum urartu. Next base: position 383,698,859 of record NC_053026.1, on the reverse strand, counting down.
CATTTATTCTCAATTGCTTGCCGATCATCGGGAAAGTCAACCAAAGTCCACACTTTGTTCTCATACATGGATCCCATCTCAGATTTCATGGCTTCAAGCCATTTTGCGGAATCTGGGCTCACCATCGCTTCTTCATAGTTCGTAGGTTCATCATGATCTAGTAGCATGACTTCCAGAACAGGATTACCGTGCCACTCTGGTGCGGATCTTACTCTGGTTGATCTACGAGGTTCAGTAATAACTTGATCTGAAGTTTCATGATCATCATCATTAACTTCCTCACTAATTGGTGTAGGTGTCACAGAAACTGGTTTCTGTGATGAACTACTTTCCAATAAGGGAGCTGGTATAGTTACCTCATCAAGTTCTACTTTCCTCCCACTCACTTCTTTCGAGAGAAACTCCTTCTCTAGAAAGGATCCATTCTTAGCAACGAATGTCTTGCCTTCGGATCTGTGATAGAAGGTGTACCCAACAGTCTCCTTTGGGTATCCTATGAAGACACATTTCTCCGATTTGGGTTCGAGCTTATCAGGTTGAAGTTTTTTCACATAAGCATCACAGCCCCAAACTTTCAGAAACAACAACTTTGGTTTCTTGCCAAACCACAGTTCATAAGGCATCGTCTCAACGGATTTCGATGGTGTCCTATTTAACGTGAATGCGGCCGTCTCTAAAGCATAACCCCAAAATGATAGCGGTAAATCAGTAAGAGACATCATAGATCGCACCATATCTAGTAAAGTACGATTACGACGTTCGGACACACCATTACGTTGTGGTGTTCTGGGTGGCGTGAGTTGCGAAACTATTCCGCATTGTCTCAAATGTAGACCAAACTTGTAACTCAAATATTCTCCTTCACCATCAGATCGTAGAAACTTTATTTTCTTGTTACGATGATTTTCAACTTCACTCTGAAATTCTTTGACCTTTTCAAATATTTCAGACTTATGCTTCATTAAGTAGATATACCCATATCTGCTTAAATCATCTGTGAAGGTGAGAAAATAACGATATCCGCCACGAGCCTCAACATTCATCGGACCACATACATCTGTATGTATGATTTCCAATAAATCTGTTGCTCTCTCCATAGTACCGGAGAACGACGTTTTAGTCATCTTGCCCATGAGGCACGGTTCGCAAGTACCAAGTGATTCATAATCAAGTGGTTCCAAAAGTCCATCAGTATGGAGTTTCTTCATGCGTTTTACACCGATATGACCTAAACGGCAGTGCCACAAATAAGTCGCACTATCATTATCAACTCTGCATCTTTTGGCTTCAACATTATGAATATGTGTTTCACTACTATCGAGATTCATCAAAAATAGACCACTCTTCAAGGGTGCATGACCATAAAAGATATTACTCATATAAATAGAACAACCATTATTCTCTGATTTAAATGAATAACCGTCTCGCATCAAACAAGATCCATATATAATGTTCATGCTCAACGCTGGCACCAAATAACAAATATTTAGGTCTAAAACTAATCCCAAAGGTAGATGTAGAGGTAGCGTGCCGACCGCGATCACATCGACTTTGGAACCATTTCCCACGCGCATCGTCACCTCGTCCTTGGCCAGTGTTCGTTTAATCCGTAGTCCCTGTTTCGAGTTGCAAATATTAGCAACAGAACCAGTATCAAATACCCAGGTGCTACTGCGAGCTCTAGTAAGGTACACATCAATAACATGTATATCACATATACCTTTGTTCACCTTGCCATCCTTCTTATCCGCCAAATACTTGGGGTAGTTCCGCTTCCAGTGACCAGTCTGCTTGCAGTAGAAGCACTCAGTTTCAGGCTTAGGTCCAGACTTGGGTTTCTTCTCTTGAGTAGCAACTAGCTTGCCGTTCTTTTTGAAGTTCCCCTTCTTCTTCCCTTTGCCCTTTTTCTTGAAACTAGTGGTCTTGTTGACCATCAACACTTGATGCTCCTTTTTGATTTCTACCTCCACAGCTTTCAGCATTGCGAAGAGCTCGGGAATAGTCTTATTCATCCCTTGCATATTATAGTTCATCACGAAGCTCTTGTAGCTTGGTGGCAGTGATTGGAGAATTCTGTCAATGACGCAATCATCTGGAAGATTAACTCCCAATTGAATCAAGTGATTATTATACCCAGACATTTTGAGTATATGCTCACTGACAGAACTGTTCTCCTCCATCTTGCAGCTATAGAACTTATTTGGAGACTTCATATCTCTCAATCTGGGCATTTGCTTGAAATATTAACTTCAACTCTTGGAACATCTCATATGCTCCATGACATTCAAAACGTCGTTGAAGTCCCGATTCTAAGCCGTAAAGCATGGCACACTGAACTATCGAGTAGTCATCAGCTTTGCTCTGCCAGACGTTCATAACATCTGGTGTCGCTCCAGCAACAGGCCTGGCACCCAGCGGTGCTTCCAGGACGTAATTCTTCTGTGCAGCAATGAGGATAATCCTCAAGTTACGGACCCAGTCCGTGTAATTGCTACCATCATCTTTCAACTTTGCTTTCTCAAGGAACGCATTAAAATTCAACGGAACAACAACACAGGCCATCTATCTACAATCAAACATACATAAGCAAGATACTATCAGGTACTAAGTTCATGATAAATTTAAGTTCAATTAGTCAAATTACTTAAAGAACTCCCACTTAGACAGACATCCCTCTAATCCTCCAAGTGATCACATGATCCAAATCAACTAAACCATAACCGATCATCACGTGATATGGAGTAGTTTTCAATGGTGAACATCATTTATGTTGATCATATCTACTATATGATTCACGCTCGACCTTTCGGTCTCCTTGTTCCGAGGCCATATCTGCATATGCTAGGCTCGTCAAGTATAACCCGAGTATTCTGCGTGTGCAAAACTGGCTTGCACCCGTTGTAGATGGACGTAGAGCTTATCACACCCGATCATCACGTGGTGTCTGGGCACGATGAACTTTGGCAACGGTGCATACTCAGGGAGAACACTTCTTGATAATTTAGTGAGAGATCATCTTATAATGCTACCGTCAATCAAAGCAAGATAAGATGCATAAAAAGATAAACATCACATGCAATCAATATAAGTGATATGATATGGCCATCATCATCTTGTGCTTGCGATCTCCACCTCCGAAGCACCGTCATGATCACCATCATCACCGGCTCGACACCTTGATCTTCATCATAGCAATGTTGTCGTCTCGCCAATCTTATGCTTCCACGACTATCGCTACCGGTTAGTGATAAAGTAAAGCATTACAGCGCGATTGCATTGCATACAATAAAGCGACAACCATATGGCTCCTGCCAGTTGCCGATAACTTGGTTACAAAACATGATCATCTCATACAATAAAAATTTAGCATCATGTCTTGACCATATCACATCACAACATGCCCTGCAAAAACAAGTTAGACGTCCTCTACTTTGTTGTTGCAAGTTTTACGTGGCTGCTACGGGCTTAAGCAAGAACCAATCTCACCTACGTATCAAAACCACAAAGATAGTTTGTCAAGTTGGTGCTGTTTTAACCTTCGCAAGGACCGGGCGTAGCCACACTCGGTTCAACTAAAGTTGGAGAAACTGTCACCCACAAGCCACCTCTGTGCAAAGCACGAAGGGAGAACCGGTCTCGCGTAAGCGTACACGTAATGTCGGTCTGGGCCGCTTCATCCAACAATACCGCCGAACCAAAGTATGACATGCTGGTAAGCAGTATGACTTATATCGCCCACAACTCACTTGTGTTCTGCTCGTGCATATAACATCAACATATAAAACCTAGGCTCGGATGCCACTGTTGGGTTTCGTAGTAATTTCAAAAAAATTCCTACACACACGCAAGATCATGGTGATGCATAGCAATGAGAGGGGGAGTATGATCTACATACCTAGTAGATCGACAATGGAAGCGTTTGGTTGATGTAGTCGTACGTCTCCACGATCCGACCAATCAAGCACCGAAACTACGGCACCTCCGAGTTCTAGCACACGTACAGCTCGATGACGATCCCGGACTCCAATCCAGCAAAGTGTCGGGGAAGAGTTCCGTCAGCACGACGGCGTGGTGACGATCTTGACGTACTACTGCTGCAGGGCTTCGCCTAAGCACCGCTACAATATTATCGAGGACTATGGTGGCTGGGGCGCCGCACACGGCTAAGGAATAGATCACGTGGATCAACTTGTGTGTCTCTAGGGTGCCTCTGCCTCAGTATATAAAGGACCAAAAGGGGGGAGGCCGGCCGGCCACATAGGGCGCGCCAGGAGAGTCCTACTCCCTCTGGGAGTAGGATTCCCCCCCAATCCTAGTTGGAATAGGACTTGTGGAGGGGGGAAAAGAGAGAGAGGGGCCGGCCCCCTCTCCTTGTCCAATTCGGACCAAGGGAGGGGAGGGGCGCGCGGCCCACTATGGGCTGCCTCTTCTCTTTTCCACCAAGGCCCATTAAGGCCCATCTAGCTCCCCGGGGGGTTCCGTTAACCTCCCGGTACTCCGGTAAAATCCCGATTTCACCCGGAACACTTCCGATATCCAAACATAGGCTTCCAATATATCAATCTTTATGTCTCAACCATTTCGAGACTCCTCGTCATGTCCGTGATCACATCCGGGACTCCGAACAACCTTCGGTACATCAAAATGCATAAACTCATAATATAACTGTCATCGTAACCTTAAGCGTGCGGACCCTACGGGTTTGAGAACAATGTACACATGACCGAGACATGTCTCCAGTCAATAACCAACAGCGGGACCTGGATGCCCATATTGGCTCCTACATATTCTACGAAGATCTTTATCGGTCAGATCGCATAACAACATACGTTGTTCCCTTTGTCATCGGTATGTTACTTGGCCCGAGATTCGATCGTCGGTATCCAATACCTAGTTCAATCTCGTTACCGGCAAGTCTCTTTACTCGTTCTGTAATACATCATCCCGCAACTAACTCATTAGCTGCAATGCTTGCAAGGCTTTAAGTGATGTGCATTACCGAGAGGGCCCAGAGATACCTCTCCGACAATCGGAGTGACAAATCCTAATCTCGAAATACGCCAACCCAACATGTACCTTTGGAGACACCTGTAGAGATCCTTTATAATCACCCAGTTACGTTGTGACGTTTGGTAGCACACAAAGTGTTCCTCCGGCAAACGGGAGTTGCATAATCTCATAGTCATAGGAACATGTATAAGTCATGAAGAAAGCAATAGCAACATACTAAACGATCGGGTGCTAAGCTAATGGAATGGGTCATGTCAATCAGATCATTCACTTAATGATGTGATCCCGTTAATCAAGTAACAACCACTTGTTCATGGTTAGGAAACATAACCATCTTTGATTAACGAGCTAGTCAAGTAGAGGCATACTAGTGACACTTTGTTTGTCTATGTATTCACACATGTATTATGTTTCCGGTTAATACAATTCTAGCATGAATAATAAAAATTTATCATGATTATAAGGAAATAAATAATAACTTTATTATTGCCTCTAGGGCATATTTCCTTCAGACAGCTGGGTCCACGGCCGCACGCAAGGAAATGCCTCCTTATTATGCGCAAAATAATGATTCCTCCACCTGACATCAGGGACCCACCGAAAGGGCCTCTGTATTTCATGAAAAACACGTTACCGCCGCTGACAGCTCGGACCCACCAGCTATATCTTCTCATGCAAGGAAGTGCCTCCTTATTACGCACAAAAAATGAATACTCCCCCTGTTAGCTGGGACCTAGTATAGTGGCAGGCTGACTTGTGGGCCTACTAAGTTGACGGGGACAGAGGGCTTTGTCAACTTAGTCAATATGCACGATGCACGATTCTAGCTCCAGTGACCGTACGATGTGCATCCAATGGCCGTAGTGCTTCTTCAACCTCTGGTCTTCTTGCTCCAGCCGCCAAACCAGCGCCGGTCGTGCCTCGTGCTCCTGCCTCCCGTGGCAGGCTGCGATGCGGCGGAGGCCTCACCACCCCTACTACCCCCACCTCTGGCCAGGCCATCCCTCTACTCACCCACACCCCCTGTTATTTTGTGGCGACGGCAGCCTCACACCGCAGCGAACCATTGAACCCTCGTACTCCTCTACGCATGGGCGTCCACTGCCGCGTCTTCCCCGGCTCCGCGTCGTCCCCTTCCTAGGCCTCGCCGTCGTCCACCGCCCTAGTGCTCTCGGTGCGGCGTGGTCAACATGGTCAAGGAACGGCTTCCATTGGACATGGACTATACGTGGAGAGGCTGACAGCTGGGTCCACGGCCGCAGCAAGGAAGTGCCTCCTTATTACGTGCAAAATAATTATTCCTCCACCTGACAGCGGGGACCCACCAGATGGGCCACCGTATTTCGCGAAAAAAACGTTTGCCCCTGATTGCTGGGACCCACCAGCTACATCTTCGCACGCAAGGAAGTGCGTCTGAGTAAAAAAACGATTCACCCCCCTGACTGCTGGAACCCACCAGCTACATCTTCGCAGGCAAGGAAGTGCCTGCCAGTCGGGACCCACCTGGTCAAAGCGTACGTAGCGTTGTCATTCTGGTCGCGAACGTGTACGTACATATATATTGGTGGATGTAGAGGCGCGCACGTGTCGTAGTAGAGGCGCGTACGTGTCGTAGTAGAGGCGCACACGTAGCATGTACACGTACGTACAGCGGCCAGGGTGCAAGAAAGAAAATACGGCCACGTATGTGTACATACGGGCGGGGTCTCGAACGCCTACTCGCGCATACGTACGGCCAGGGCTCGTGTACATGGCTGGGTCGGAATGGAGAAACAGCGTCGTCATCGTGTTCATGGGGAGGCAACGGAATGCGTCGTGTTCATGGGGAGGCAATGGATTGCGTCGTGTTCATCGGGAGGCAACAGAACGTGTGGGAGCCAACTGGCTGGGTCGGAACGGAATGCGTGGTCGTGTTCATCGGGAGGGCTTGGACGGAACAGGCGATGGAAACGAGGCCTGGCGCACCACACAACAGAGGAAACAGACCTCCTACGTTCGGAACAGGGTCCTGTTGATCGGGAGGGGTCTGGCATACCGCAAAACGGAGGAAACGGACCTCCTACGGTCGAAACGGGGATCAGGAGAGGTGTGGCGTACCGCAAAACGGACGAAACGGACCTCCTACGGTCGAAATGGGGGTCCTGTTGATCGGGAGGGGTGTGGCGTACCGCAAAATGGACGAAACGAACTTGTGTTGGAGCGCTACGGTCAAAATGGGGGTCCTGTTCATCGGGAGGGGTGTGGCGTACCGCAAAACGGGACTCCACGGGATACTATTCATCTCCACCGTCGACCTCCTCCAGCCTCCACGGGTTACCGTCGACCTCCTCCAGCCTCCACGGGCTCCTGTTCATCCAGCCTCCACCGCGTGCTACTCCACCGGCTACTGTTCAACCACCCCTCCATGGGCACCCCTCCATCGTCTACTGTTCATCCAACCCTCCACACCAGGGGGTCCTGTTCAACCACCCCTCCACGGGCACCCCTCCACCGTCTACTGTTCATCCAGCCCTCCACCACACCACGGGGTCCTGTTCATCCAGAGGCAACACCACCGCTCACTGTTCATCCCCCCCCCTCACGCAACGCTCACTGTTCATCCCAGAGGCAGCATCGATCGACTTCAGTTAGTAGCAGTAGCGAAGGAATCGCTCGATCGGGTTCAGTTAACAGCCATCGATCGATCGCTCGGGTTCAGTAACGCGTAGCCTGCAGTGCAATCGCTCGGGTTCAGTTAGAGCCCAACGCCTCGCTCGGGTTCAGTTAGAGCCAACGCCTCGCACACACGCGCGTACGTGTATGAGAGAAACGCGCATCGCTCGGCCCCCGACCTCCCACCGTAACTGGGAACTCGCCGAAATTTTCCTCGCCCTCGCTTCTACCACAGTTTTTTCCGTCATGGACGGCCCAAAGAATGTCATGCAGCTGCGTCTCCGGCCCGCCCAGGACGAAAAGCCCATTTTCTGTCATGATTTTTTTCCATAGAAGTAGGAGCCCTCCGCATCTATGATGATACCGGGTTTTGTCACAATTATCGTCATAGAAGTGTGTAAGTGCATCTAGTGCCACCCCTAGTTGGTTTTGGAGTATTGACGACAAACCTGGTTGAGGGACTAATGTGTTTGTGAGAATTGCAGGATAACACAAGTAGTAGTCCCTCATTGATTCAGTTTACCTACCGAAGATGACCCCTAAAAATGTATGAAGACATTGACGACAATGGTGGTATGTGAAGATATTCATATTAAAGACTATGACAAGAGAAGACATTGAGTGAAGACTATGAAGCGCGAAGACTTAGTCGTTTCGTTGTTTCCTTTTCTTCTTTGTTGAGTCATAGGAACCACCGTACTGTTAAGTGGGGTCCAAGTGAACAAAGTCGGAGTGACTGAAGTGATGCTCAACCCAGATCCTATGTCTTTGAGCGAAGACAATGAGAGCAAATCTTATCCAGAGCTGGATGAGTTAGCTTTGCTTGTAGCCCAAGTAAAGTTGCCGCTTGTGTTTGAAATCTGACCGTTGGAACACGTGTCAGTTCCTTAGTGACCTAGGGTCATTTTGGACATATCAGGTCGGGTTGCCTAGTGGCTATAAATAGCCCACTCCCTACACCATAAATTGGTGGCTGCTCAGAGTTAGTGCACAGCTTTTGTCGTATTGAGAGCAACCCACCTCGAAGCCTTTGAGAGAGAGAAATCCTTGCGAGGACAAAGCCCAAACACCCAGAGCCAAAGAGTGTTAGGCATCACTGAAGTCTTTCTGTCTGCGTGACCTGAAGACTTATTACACTTGAGGACTATGAATCCTCCAGCTGGTTAGGCGTCGCGTTCTGATCATCCAAGAGTCATTGTGGATCGCCGGTGAACGAAGTCTATGAAGGTTTGGAAGTCTACCTTGAAGACTTACCAGAGTAATTGGGCGAGGACTGGGTGTCCTTAGCTCAAGGGTAATAAGGTCAAGACGCGGTCTTCTGAGTTGAATCTCAGCCTCCCTAACCAAACGTACAGTTGTCACAGCAACTGGAACTGGTCCAACAAATCATGTGTCCTCAACAAGTGACTGGTTCTATCCTCTCCCTCTCTTTACTTAGAGTTTGACTTCGTGAAGTCATTGCTTGTTTGCTTTACCTATTTGTCTTCACTGTCTAACTAGTATCGTAGTTTGGCTTCATACCATCTTCCATCCTGATCCTTACTACGTAGCTACTATTTGTCTTTGTACTCTCACGTTATTGCATACTTGACTATGGCTTGCTTAGTGTAGTTTATCTTCCGCTGCATATCAATAGGGTCATTTCTATTGTTTGTCTTTGAAACTTCCATGTTTTGAAGACTTTCATAAAAATCGCCTATTCACCCCCTCTAGTCGATAACTAGCACTTTCAATTGGTATCAGAGCAAGGTACTCCCTTGTTCTATGTGATTTGGTTTAACCACCTGGAGTTTTAGCTATGTCGACTGCAGGGATAATCAAAGTCTCCGCTGCTTGCCCCGTGTTCGATGGAACTGAATATCCCTACTGGAAGAATAAGATGCGCATGCATCTTGAAGCCATTGATGTCGACCTCTGGTATGTCGTCAAGAACGGTGTTCCCAAGACTGGTGAAGGTGTCACCCCTGCTGATGTCAAGAAGTTCATTCAACTGGACTCTACTGCCAAGAACATCATCTATGGTCATCTGACCAAAGGACAGTATGGCCGCGTGAGTGCTCTGGAAACGTCGAAGCTAGTCTGGGACTGGCTGTCCAAGGTCAACGAAGGCGTCTCAACCCAGAGAGATCAAAGGACCAGTGTTCTTCGCAACCTCTTCAACTGCTTCAAGAGAAGCGACAATGAAAATGTCCAGCTCACGTTTGATGGCCTCACTGACATCACGAATGAGCTTCGTGCTCTCAGCGCCACTGAGATTACCAAGCATGAAATCGTCAAGACACTACTAAGGTCACTTGACAGCTCCTTTGACACCCTTGCACTCATGATACAAGAACGCCCTAACTTCAAGACACTCGATCCGTCTGATATACTTGAGAGGCTCAACACACATGAGTTCCAGCTATCTAAGAAAAGAGATATCTATGGTCCCAACTACGGCCGAACTTGCACTTTGAAATCAAAAGCCGTTTCCTCATCTGAAGAAGAATCTGACTGCCGTTCTGATGATCCTGAAGACATTGGAAAGGAACTTGCTATGCTCGTGAAGAAGTTCCAGAAGTTCATTAAGAAGAAGGGCTTCAGAAAGTCTTCACGATCCAGCTCAAGAAATGATGAAGCTTCCACTCATGACTACAAGAAGAGAAAATGTCATAAGTGCAAGAAACCTGGACACTATATCTCTGAGTGTCCATAGTGGGAAAATGAGAAGAAGAAGAAGAAGAAGAAGAAGAGCAAGGAATATGATTCTGATGACAAGAAGAAGAAGAAGAAGTCTTCAAAGTCTTCTTCCAAGTCCTCATCCAAGTCTTCATCTCATAAGAAGAGCTCATCTGGCAAGGCTCGTGCTTTTGTTGGCAAGGAGATGGATTCAAAGGAGGAGTCTGCTTCTGAGGAGGCGGAGGAGTCTGAGGAGGAGTCCGACCCTGGTGTTGCAAGTCTGGCTCTAGCCACAGCATACATTGCTAAGTCCATCTTCAACACTGAAGACAATGACTTCCACACTGAAGCTGAAGCTAATGACAAGGACGACTCTGCTCCCACCTACTGCTTCATGGCACGTGGTGCCAAGGTAAAATCACGCGATGCTTACTTTCAAACATCTAGTGAAGATGACTCTGATTGTGAATCCAAACCCAGCTACAAAACACTTGCTAAAATTGCAACTGAACAACAAAGGGCTATGGAACATACTCAAAAACTGTTAGACAAAAGTGATGACCTGTTGGACATGGAAATGACCCATTCACAGTCCTTAGTTGAAGACATAAAAAATCTTCATCCTAAGTACCAAGAACTTGAAAGTCGTCATGAAACGCTCTCAACCACTCATGAAAAGCTCTCCTATGATTATCTTCAAAGGAAGCAAGAGCTTGAGAAATTGAGAGTGGCTCATGAAGATCTTCAAAAAGAGAATGAGTCACTTCGCGCTCAACAGATCAGTCCCGCTCAGGATGGATTTGAACCACCATGTCTAAAATGCCTTGAGCGTGACAACGCTACCTCTGTTGCTGAATGTTCTACTGCTGCTACTGTTGCATTTTCTTCAACTACTGAAGTGGTAACTAACCCCTCTGTTGAGGATACCACTACTATTGCTGATGAAAATGCTAGGTTGAAGACATTTCTTGAAACAGGGATGTACAAAAGTCTGAAAGGGCATCAGACACTGTGCGATGTCCTCAAAAAATAGATCCTGAACCGAAACCCTAGGAAAGAGGGTGTTGGGTTCGAGAGGAAAATGAATGTTGATGGCTCCTACTGGAAGCCTGAACAGTACCCCAAAACCACATGGGTTGCTGCAAAGGGACCTTCAGTGGACCCATCCACCTTATCTGGCTTTACCTGTGCTAACCCTGTTGTCATTGATGAATCCTTTAATGCAAACTATAAACTGTTCAAGAGTCAGAATGGTGAAGTGTTTGCCAGATATATTGGTACTAACTGCAGGAATGGGCCACCTATGAACAAGATCTGGGTTCCCAAAAACTGTCTTGAGAATCTTCCAGTGAATGTCATCATGACACCACCTGGGAAGAAGACAAACCCCAGACCTAAGGCTTCATATGGTCCAAAGGCTTCATACAGACAAAGGACTCACCTGAGTCACCCTAACGCCAATGTTTTGCAGGGAAACCATACTCAGACTTACGAATATGAGCGTGTGTCTTCAAACCGCTATGTTCATAGAACCAAGAACTTTTCTGCTTATTCATATGAGTATCATTCATATCCTGCGAGGCTATTTGCTAGGGCTCCAAAGCCGAAGTTCTCAGATGCTGCACTTAGACTCATTGCTTCTAAGCCACCCCTGAAGATGTGGGTGGTTAAGAAGAATTAACTTTCTCTTGCAGGGAAAGGTCTCCAGCCTGAAATCAAAGGCGTCTGATGCTATTGCTGGGGACCTAAAACATCTTGTAGGGCGCAAGATCAAATGCCCAAATGGTCTCACTATGTATTTTGTTCCTGAATCGTTTGCCATTCATCCTATCAGTCCTAATCTTGATCTGAGCTTCAATAATCCTCTTGCCCGTCAAATGTTTATGCTTCACAATGCTCTTGGTTAAGCCTATCCCCCTAACTGTACTGTAGGGTATGACACCTTGTGCTTCAGAATGGATTATGGACAGCGGATGCACTAATCACATGACTGGTGATCGAAGTCTTCTTATGGACTCAACTTTACGTCCATCTGACAAGAGTCACATCACATTTGCTGACACTGGTAAAAGCAAGGTATTGGGTCTAGGTAGAGTTGCAATCTCAAAGGATCAGCACATGGATAAAGTGATGCTTGTTGAATCCCTTGGTTTCAACTTAATGTCTGTCTCAATGCTTTGTGACTTGAACATGATTGTGATATTTGGAAAATATCATTGCCTTGTACTTTTGGAATCTGACAAATCTCTAGTATTTGAAGGGTACCGGAAAGATGATCTGTACATGGTAGATTTCTCAGCAGGTCCACAGCTTGCCGTATGTCTTCTTGCAAAAGCTTCAGAGTGCTGGCTATGGCATCGGAGGCTGGGGCATGCTGGCATGAGGAACTTACACACTCTCGCCAAGAAGAAGCATGTCATAGGCATCGAGGGCGTCAAGTTCAAGAAGGATCATTTGTGCAGTGCCTGCGAAGCTGGAAAGATGACAAGGGCCAAGCATCCCTCGAAGACAATCATGACGACATCACAACCCTTCGAGCTGCTACACATGGACTTATTTGGCCCTACTCACTACTCCACCCTCACAACAACTGCCTGTCTCTATGGCTTCGTCATTGTTGATGATTACTCAAGATATACATGGGTGCACATAATTCTCTACAAGACTGAAGTGCAAGATGACTTCAGACGCTTCGCCAACCGTGCCATGAACAATTATGGTGTCAAGATCAAGCATATCAGAAGTGACAACGGCACTGAGTTCAAGAACATCGGACTTGATCTTTATCTGGATACAATGGGAATCACTCATGAGTTCTCTGCTCCGTACACACCTCAGCAAAATGGCATCGTGGAGCGCAACAGAACCCTCATTGAGATGGCTCGAACAATGCTCGATGAATACAAGACACCAAGAAAGTTCTGGCCTGAAGCTATTGATACAGCATGTCATGTCATCAACCATGTTTACATCCATAAACTTCTGAATAAAACATCCTATGAGCTCCTCACTGGCAAGAAGCCAAATGTTAGTTACTTCAGAGTATTTGGAGCTAGGTGCTGGATCAAGGATCCACATCACAAATCAAAATTTGCACCTAAGGCTCACGAAGGTTTCATGCTCGATTATGGAAAGGAATCGCACTCCTACAGAGTCTTCAACCTCTATCTCTACAAAATCGTTGAAACTGTGGACGTATGGTTCGATGAAACCAATGGTTCACAAACAGAGCTCCTGCCAAGTACACTAGACGAAGCTCCACCCAGTGAATCTATCAAGCTAATGGGAACTGGTGAAATCATGCCTTCTGAAGCACAGCCTGAAGAGGAACTTATCATTTCTGCACCTAACCAACCTGAAGACAATGCTCAGCTTGAAGACAATCCTTCCAATGTTGATAATGATCAGCAAGAGCAAAATCTTTGTCCAGTTCATCCTCGTGTTGCAAACAAAGTACAAATTGAGAAGATAATTGATAGCATCAATGCACCTGGTCCACTTACTCGCTCAAGAGCAACACAGTTAGCAAATTTCTGTGGGCACTTTTCCTTTGTGTCAATATCCGAACCCAAGAAAGTTGCTAAAGCCTTTATGGAACCTGAATGGATTCAAGCTATGCAAGAAGAGCTTCAACAGTTCAAGCTGAACAATGTTTGGGAACTTGTCAAGCGTCCTAACCCTCGCAAGCATAACATAATAGGCACAAGATGGATATATCGAAACAAGCAAGATGAGCATGGTCAAGTCGTCAGAAACAAAGCATGTCTCGTCGCTCAAGGATATACTCAAGTTGAAGGGATTGACTTCGATGAAACATTTGCTCCTGTGGCTAGGCTTGAAGCTATTCGGATACTGCTAGCTTATGCAAATCATCACAACATCTTGCTATATCAAATGGATGTGAAGAGTGCATTTCTCAACCGCAAGATTGAAGAAGAAGTATATGTTGCACAACCTCCTGGCTTTGAAGATCCAAAGCATCCTGATATGGTGTACAAGCTAAACAAAGCACTGTATGGCCTCAAACAAGCTCCTCGCGCCTGGTATGATACGATCAAAGACTTCCTGGAGAGTAGAGGCTTCAAACCTGGATCCCTCGATCCCACACTCTTCACGAAGACATATGATGGTGAACTGTTTGTGTGCCAAATCTATGTGGACGATATTATCTTCGGATGCACCAATCAGAAATACAGTGATGAGTTTGGACACATGATGCAAGAGCAATATCAGATGTCCATGATGGGTGAGCTGAAGTTCTTCCTTGGTCTTCAAATTCGTCAGCAAAGGAATGGCATCTTCATATCTCAAGAAAAATATCTCAAAGATTGCCTGAAGAAGTTTGTAATGCAAGATTGCAAAGGTTACATGACGCCAATGCCAGCCAAACACCATCTGGGTCCCGACGACAATGGTAAAGAGTTCGATCAAAAGGTATACCGCTCCATGATTGGTTCTTTACTTTACCTATGTGCATCTAGGCCAGATATTACGCTTAGTGTTTGCATGTGTGCTCGATTCCAAGCGGCACCAAAGGAATCGCATCACTTAGTTGTGAAGCGAATTCTTCGATATTTGGCTTACACCCCAACATTAGGATTATGGTATCCAAAGGGCTCAGAATTTGAAATGGTTGGATTCTCTGATGCTGATTATGCTGGTGACAAGGTGGATCACAAGTCTACATCAGGCACATGTCACTTTCTAGGACGATCACTTGTCTGTTGGTCTTCAAAGAAGCAGAACTGCGTATCACTCTCAACTGCTGAATCTGAATACATTGCTGCTGGATCTTGCTGCGCTCAGCTTCTATGGATGAAGCAAACTCTCAAGGACTATGGCATCAATCTGAAACAAGTGCCTCTCTTCTATGACAACAAAAGCGCCATCAAGATTGCCGACAACCCAGTTCAGCACTCCAAGACAAAGCACATTGAAATTCGTCATCACTTTCTCAGAGATCATGTCATGAAGGAAGTTATTGATATCATTCACGTCAACACTGAAGAGCAACTGGCAGATATCTTCAGAAAGCCCTTGGATGAGAAAAGGTTTTACAAGTTATGGTGTGAGCTAAATATCTTGGAATCGTCAAATGTCCTGTGATCAGGCACACATCCTAACACGTATGCATGTTGATGACTTAGATGTGCAACACACGAAGTAAAGTATATCTTCAATCAATGAAGATTTACATTCTGAGTGTGAATACATTAATGTGGAATTTGACTTCGGAGTGCCACGATAATTGTGCACCGTGTCTGGGTCTAATACTTCCTATACGGTGGGTAACGCCACCACCAAATTTTTCTGTTTGAAGTGTTTTACTCATGGCGTCACATTTGCTAAGTCTTCACATTTGGTTTGTCTTCAATTTCAACTAGTCTTCATGATTATCTTCACTGTGTTGATTTGATTGTCTTCTGATATATATATTAGTGTTCTGTCCTCTACAACATTCACTTATAGCTATGTCTTCCTTGTTGAATCTTTTGAACTAAGTGAATGTGATCAGACCCTAATCTCTCTATGCTTTCTATCTCAAACTCTATCTGTCCAAATCATATGCATTCTATTGAAACTGTCGAATGTCTTCTCTGCTCCTTGTCAGCAGAAGATACAGAGACAAACATTAAGTCTGTTTTAAATGCTCTATCTTTATTGCCTGAAATCCGGAGAAGCCGGAACGACCATCCGACAGTTCGGGCGGACATGGGAACGTGGGACAACTCCTTGTATGTTGCATGCATGCCACGTGTCCCTCAGATGTGAGCCACCAGGGGCACCTACGTAATTGCGCTGTGCCGCACACTTCCTTATAAATACATGTCCCATGCGGTCAAGAAAACCTTCTTCCACCTCTCCACCTCGTCAAAACCCTAGCGCCACCGCTAGCTCTCGACGACGCCGGCGACGAAGCGCTTAGCTGCCGTGACCTCACCGACGCCGTCCTCACACCGGCCGCGGACATCGTCCTCTCCGCCGCCGCCGTAGGTGTCCTCCGTCGCCAAGTTAGGGCACAGTCGATTGAACTGCTTGGTCTCCTATTCTTCCCATCTAGCAGTTCTTCGCGTGGTAAATAAAACTCTCTTTTTACCATCTTTTTGATCCTCAAAGATTCATCCTGTTTACCAAAATTGGTTTATGCCTACACCATGTTAGATCTATCCTGTCTGCATCTCAAATACTACCTAGTATATTCACTTAAGCTTCATAATGAGTTAGATTCCTCACTTGTACCTATTCCTGGATTCGTACAAATCTGGAACCAACTTCAAACACATAAGTGAATGTCTTCGCACCATGAGGTCAATGTCTTCAAACTAATTTATCTTCAAAATCTTCTGAGAATGCATATGACCTATCCCCTTCCCTCGCATCTCTAATGCTGTCACAGGTACATGTCCGTGGGAGAATCCCTTGGTTCTCATAGTCTGCATTCGTTTGCAGAATTCTTACAACATCATATTAACTCTCCCGAAGCCAGTTCATGTTTATCCAGCAAGCGGAAGCCTTTGAAGCCTTTGAACATGTTGAAGCCATTCAGTTTGAAGTTCATGGCTACAGAGAAATCTGCAAGGAAGGGCAGCAGACAGCGTCATGGGGGAACATCAAGAGATTTGCCTGATGACCTCTCAGAGCTGTACAAGACAGATCCAGAAGAGGACTATAATCAGCGCAAGACACGAATCCAATGGATTCGAAGATATTGGGCCGCACAATGGTTTAAATACAAGTTTGTGACCCAGGAGTATGCTGAGAAGAATGCGATCAAGAGTCCTTGGGGTGACATTCTCTTCCGAAGCCTTCCACCCAAGACCAGAGCTGAAGCTATTGCTCAGGGGTTCTATCCCTGCATGGTCCGAGGACCACAGCCTGAAAATGCCGACCCATCATCACTGCTCTGGTGTCGTGACGATAATCTCTTCAAGCGCAACTTCCAGCATGCAAAGGCATCGGCCAAGGAAAACAAGAAGTCATTGGGATTAGACTTCAACCCTGGTCCTTCTGCTCCCCGGGCTGACGGCTCACGCGATGCTGAACCCAATATCATCAGACCGTTCTACAACCTTGATGGCCTCATCACTCACATTTCTGTTCAAGGTGCCAAAGTGGATCATTTTGATGATGATGCCGACACTGATGAAGCCCCACCTCCTACTCCAAAGCCGCAGAAGCAAAAGAAGGCTAAAGCTTCAAGATCAGCTGCTCCTCCAAAAGCTTCACGTGCGAAGCCACTGGCTACTGCACCTCCTAAAGACAGTGTGCAGTTTGAAGATCTCTCAAGTACCTCCAAGAAGACGGAGATGGAAAAGAATACTGATCAGGCATTGACCCTTACTGCCATTCTGCGAGACGAACACATTGATCTGTCAAGTGATGAAGATCTTGCAGATGACGCTCTTGAGCAACTGATTAAGAGCAAGGAAGAAGCAGAAATCTTCAATGATTTGCCTCTCTTTGACGTGGCAATCATCCACAACTTCATTGATGAGTGGTTTGAAACCCCCAATCTCAGCTTTGAAGATCTGCAACTTCCAATTGGCCTCAGCGTCTCTTTCAATGGCACCATTGCTTCTGAGCTCGCTCTAGCTCAGCGCATAGTTGAACTGAAGCACAAAATTGACTATGAGAAAGCTCAGTTCAAGAAGCACATGGCAAAGCTCAGCGTGCAAGAAGTCAAAAAATTCAAGGTTATGCTGCACGAGCTCAAGGAAGCTTTTCTCAAGAAACGAGAAGAAGCTAAAGGTTCTCGTGAGCGCATGAAGAGTCTGGCTGACAAGTGCGTGCAAGCCTACAATGAAGCTGAAAAGCGCAAGGCTCTTGGTCGTCCTGGCATCGACCCCAGAATGGCTGCAAAGAAGAAGAAGCCATCGACTGATCAATCTGCACCTTCAAGGCAGGAAGAACCTCTCATTGTCTTCCCAAGCAGCATGTCTGGCTCGAAGCCAAAGGTCAGGTCAACCGCTTCAGAACTGAAGAAGACAAGGACTGCCGAGGCTGAAGCCAGAAAGAGGAAAAATCATGAAGCTTCTGCTGTCACTCCCTCCAAGAAGAAGTGCAAAACCAAGAAAGATCGGGCTGCTCCCACAGAGCCCCTTGTTGTCGAGCCCATCTCGGTTGCTCGTCCTGACTCTTCGCATCAAGAACGACGGATGGTAGCCACAGAGGCTCCCGAAGCCGAAGACATTCCAGCAGTTGACCCCACCGCTGCTGAAGACATTGGTCACCATGACAATGTTGAAGATGATGTAGTTCTTCCTCAGATCGAGCACAACTTGGTATCATCGCCTGTTCTCACGAACAGCGAACTCATCAGCATTGGTCGTCCTCTGACGCCAATTGCTCAGGATGCATCATGGGCTGATCACCCACAACAACAAGACACCCCGAGTACTCCCCAACAACAAGTCACACCACCTGTGCAAGAAGAAGATCATGACTTTGCGGCCCAGCCAACTCCATCTCCACAGGCGTCGCCAGCGTTACGCAGGCGTCGCAAAGGACCAAGGCCCCAAGTCCCTCTTTCGAGCGTTCCAGAAGGAGAAGTGCACCACCAATCTGTTGCACTTCAAGTGTTCCCAGAAGCCACTCCTACTGTGAATGTCTCCCAGTCTGAAGCTAAAGTTGTTGAAGACAATCCGGCTGCATCAGCCGAATACAATCAAGCAGAAGAATGTGTCCCTACTCCCCCATCACTGAAGAAGTTGTTCCTGAAGTGAACGTGTCTGTGCCCGATCCTCCAGCTCATCAAGTGGAGGTTGAGAATCTTGAGGCTGCCACCACTAACACCAATGAAGCCAATGACGTAGTCATGGCTGAAGCAAATGTGGAGCCTGCACCAAACACTATGCCAGAAGGCAATGATGCACCTGCAACAGATGTGCAGCCTGACGCCTCTGTTGATGCCACTGCTCCTGTTCTGCCACCAAGGCCACACACTATCGAGCAAGCGTACAACTATGGCCAGCTTATCACTGTCAAATGGCCGCTTCTTGTTCCTCCACCTGCTGCTGGTCCCCAATTTTACTATCACGTTGAGCACAGGCCTCAGGTTCAGAAGCCAATGCCAAGGCTGCCTAGGTTTCCAGGCACTGCATCTGCACCCGGATCATTCAATATCAATGGCTTCAAAGCACACAACACCTTCTTTGATAGCGCTAAGAACCCCTACTCTAAGGCGAGAATATCTTCTGATCGGTTCTGGAGCTATCAGCAGTGCAGTTATTACTCATGCATCTTATACAATCAAGGTCGCATTTTTTCACATATGCGTCTTGACACTGAAGCCATAACTGGTCTGCCCTGTTTGGAAGAAGCGCTAGATTGCTTCAGAGGGTCTGGTTTGTTGTAGTTCGTCACTGACAAGGACCACTGGAACGAAGAATTTCTGCTCCAATTCTATGCCACTCTTCATATTCGTGGCTACAACAGGGATCCGAAGACTTGGGTCCTTGAGTGGATGACAGGCAATGTTCATCATGAAGCCAAAGCCTTTGATGTCATTGAGCTCACTGGCCTGCCCACTCCAGGTGATCTTTATGAACCTGGTTGTCAGCTTCACAGTGCTGCTATGGAAAGCATTTTTCACAAGCCTGAACCCAACATGAGTCAGATGCTTAGCATGATGAAGCCTTTGCCTCCCGGTGCTGAATATCCTAAGGAGTTCTTTGTTGAAGACCTTGAGTATCTGCCCCGTACCATCTATCACATTATAAGGCGAACTCTCTGGCCCATCAAAGGACATTCTCCACATGCAAAGCTTGAAGGTGCAATGAAGACTTTGGTCTTCCATATTCTTCACGGCAAAAGCTTCAATGCACAAGACTTCTTCATCCGCCAACTTGCTGCATCAGGATCTGATCTCTTTGGCTTGAAGTTTTATGCTCCATGGATTATGCGTCTGATCAAACTTCACTCAGCTGTCAACTATCAGTCCTCTGCTCGCAATCATCTGATTTTTCTGCCTGAGGTTGATATGTCAGTTGAAGCCATCTATCCAGAGCCTACCAAGGAGCCCCTTAGTCTTCAAAATGCTGAGAATCAAAGCTTCCCTCAAAACATTGAAGGAGTTCAAGCAGTCACTCGTGTTTATCCCCTGGCTGGTACTACGCGTGCACCTCATCGTGCCCTCACTGAAGCCACCGAAAGCACCATTGCACAACGGCCCAAGAAGAGATCTCGTGTTCTCAATGACCGAGAGCTTCTGGTTGCCCTTCATCAGAAACAGGATAAGCATCATGACTGGCTGAAGCGTCAAATGAAAAGCCTCTTGGTGGACGTAAACAGGATTCACAACCTTGCCACCAAGAATGCCTTTGTCGCCCATGAAACTTGTCGACGTACATGGAAAGGGCTGACGCTTATGTGCTCTGACGATGATCTTCAAGAAGATGGCTTCACTGAACGTTTCAAGTTTGACTCAACACCTCCGAGAAGGACTGTGTTGTGGCGCACTCCGTCTCTTGAAGACTCTGAGTTCTCCTCCTCTGCTGCAACAGTGAATGCATGTGTCATTGATAATGAAGACGATGCTACTTCACCACCTTCAGCATGAATCGACACTGCACCAAGTTCGTCTGCACCGCCAACCAACACCAACGACCCTGCTGCTTCACCAACTCCTCGTGGGAATGAGTAGATGCTCTATGTCTTCAAACCTTTTTGGTCCTTACTGACAAAAGGGGGAGAAGCATATGAGTTTGATAGTCTTCAAGCGGGTCCATATGGGCGGTTGTTTTATATTTTGCCTAGTGTTTACAACTCTCGCTTTTTGATACATTTGGTTCTTTGGGTTGTAACACTTAAACTCGATGGTCGTCTGCTACTTATTTGCTATTCTGCGATGCGATGATAAATTCCGCATGTGCGATGATAACTTCCGCACTTAGGTCATTCTGCAGACGTCCATTTTTCATTATGCATGACATTATCTTCGTTATATCAAATCATGCATGATGAATTGTCTTCATAAGTTGAAGAGGATCTCCATAAGTACAACCTGCCATGTGCATTTTCATTCCAAAAGCAAATTACTTATATGCACATCTTCAGGGGGAGACTTTGCCACTTATGAAGACAAGACGTAAATCCTTTACATTTCACATACTTTTCCCCGTTGAAAACTTCAACCAGTTTGTCATCAATCACCAAAAAGGGGAGATTGTAAGTGCATCTAGTGCCACCCCTAGTTGGTTTTGGAGTATTGACGACAAACCTGGTTGAGGGACTAATGTGTTTGTGAGAATTGCAGGATAACACAGGTAGTAGTCCCTCATTGATTCGGTTTACCTATCGGAGATGACCCCTAAAAATGTATGAAGACATTGACGACAATGGTGGTATGTGAAGACATTCATATTGAAGACTATGACATGAGAAGACATTGAGTGAAGACTATGAAGCGCGAAGACTTAGTCATTTCGTTGTTTCCTTTTCTTCTTTGTTGAGTCATAGGAACCACCGTACTGTTAAGTGGGGTCCAAGTGAACAAAGTCAGAGTGACTGAAGTGATGCTCAACCCAAATCCTATGTCTTCGAGCGAAGACAATGAGAGCAAATCTTATCCAGAGCTGGATGAGTCAGCTTTGCTTATAGCCCAAGTAAAGTTGCCGCGTGTGTTTGAAATCTAACCGTTGGAACACGTGTCAGTTCCTTAGTGACCCAGGGTCATTTCGAACATATCAGGTCGGGTTGCCTAGTGGCTATAAATAGCCCACCCCCTACACCATAAATTGGTGGCTGGTCAAAGTTAGTGCATGGCTTTTGTCGTATTGAGAGCAACCCACCTCGAAGCCTTTGAGAGAGAGAAATCCTTGCGAGGACAAAGCCCAAACACCTAGAGCCAAAGAGTGTTAGGCATCACTAAAGTCTTTCTGTCTGCGTGACCTGAAGACTTATTACACTTGAGGACTGTGAATCCTCCAGCCGGTTAGGCGTCGCGTTCTGAGCATCCAAGAGTCATTGTGGATCGCCGGTGAACGAAGTCTATGAAGGTTTGGAAGTCTACCTTGAAGACTTACCAGAGTAATTGGGCGAGGACTGGGTGTCCTTAGCTCAAGGGGAATAAGGTGAATATGCGGTCTTCTGAGTTGAATCTCAGCCAACCTAACCAGACGTACAGTTGTCACAACAACTGGAACTGGTCCAACAAATCCTGTGTCCTCAACAAGTGACTGGTTCTATCCTCTCCCTCTCTTTACTTAGAGTTTGACTTCGTGAAGTCATTGCCTGTTTGCTTTACCTATTTGTCTTCACTGTCTGACTAGTATCATAGTTTGGCTTCATACCATCTTCCATCCTGATCCTTACTACCTAGCTGCTATTTGTCTTCGTACTCTCACGTTATTGCATACTTGACTATGGCTTGCTTAGTGTAGTTTATCTTCTGCTGCATATCAATAGGGTCATTTCTATTGTTTGTCTTCGAAACATCCATGTTTTGAAGACTTTCATAAAAATCGCCTATTCACCCCCCCTCTAGTCGATAACTAGCACTTTCAAAGTGTCATATGTATGACAGAAAAAAATTCGTTCGGCCCAAAATGTCACGGATGTGTCTTTTTTTGTAGTGTTGAGAATACTTGATGTATGTCTTGCATGTGCTTATCTGTGGTGACAATGGGATATTCACGTGATCTACTTGATGTATGTTTTGGTGATCAACTTGCGAGTTCTATGACCTTGTGAACTTATGCATAGGGGTTGGCACATGTTTTCGTCTTGACTCTCCGGTAGAAACTTTGGATCACTCTTTGAAGTTCTTTGTGTTGGTTGAATAGATGAATCTGAGATTGTGTGATGCATATCGTATAATCATACCTGCGATACTTGTGGTGACATTAGGGTTTTGGTTGATTTGTGTCTTAAGGTGTTATTCTAGTACGAACTCTAGGATATATCGAACAGAAAGAATAGCTTCGTGTTATTTTACTACGGACTCTTGAATAGATCAATCAGAAAGGATAACTTTGAGGTGGTTTCGCACCCTACAATAATCTCTTTGTTTGTTCTCCGCTATTAGTGACTTTGGAGTGACTCTTTGTTGCATGATGAAGGATAGTTATATGATCTAATTATGTTATCCTTGTTGATAGAACTTGCACTAGTGAAAGTATGAACCCTAGGCCTTGTTTCAAAGCATTGCAATACCGTTTCGCTCACTTTTATTACTTGCCACCTTGCTGTTTTTATATTTTCAGATTATAAAAACATATATATACCATCCATATTGCACTTGTATCACCATCTCTTCGCCGAACTAGTGCACCTATGCAATTTACCATTATATTGGGTGTGTTGGGGACACTAGAGACTCTTTGTTATATTGGGTGTGTTGGGGACACTAGAGACTCTTTGTTATATGAGATGTTCCAAGAGCTGAAATTGGGATTTCAGGCTCATGCCCGTGTTGAGAGGTATGAGACCTCTCACAAGTTCTTTTGCCAACAAGATGGAGGAAAATAGCTCAGCTAGTGAGCATGTGCTCAGAATGTCTGGGTGCTAAAATCACTTAAATCAAGTGGGAGTTAAACTTCCAGATAAGATAGTGATTGATTGAGTTCTCTAGTCACTATCACTAAGCTACTAGATCTTCGTGATGAACTATGACATGCAAGGGATGGAGATGATCCCGGAGCTGTTCGCGGTGCTTAAGACCGCAACAAGTATAAATCAAGAAGGAGCATCAAGTGTTGATGGTTTAACAAGACCACTGGTTTCAAGAAGGGCAAGGGCAAGAAGGGAAACTTCATGAATGGCAAACCAGTTGCCGCTCCAGTGAAGGAACCCAAGGTTGAACCCAAACCCGAGACTAAGTGCTTCTATTGTAAGGGGAACGGTCACTGGTAGTGGAACTACCCCAAATACATGGTAGATAAGAAGGCTGGCAACTTCAACAAAGTATATACGTGTTATTAATGTGTACCTTACTAGTACTCCTGGTAGCACCTGGGTATTGGATACCGGTTCAGTTGCTATTATTGGTGACTTGAAGCAAAAGCTACGGACTAAACGGAGACTGGCTAAGGGCGAGGTGACGATGTGTGTTGGAAGTATTTCCAAAGTTGATGAGATCACCATTGCAAGCTCCATCTGCCTTCGGGGTTAGTATTGAACCTAGATAATTGTTATCAGGTGTCTACGTTGAGCATGAATATGATTAGATCATGTTCATTGCAATACGGTCATTCATTTAAGTTAGAGAATAATGGTTATTCTGTTTACATGAATGATACCTTTCATGGGCATGCACCCTATGTGAATGGTTCATTGAATCTCGGTCGTGGTAATACACATGTTCACGCCAAAAGATGTAGAGTTAATAATGATAGTACCACTTTCTCGTGGCACTGCCGCTTAGGTCATATTGCCGTAAGATGCATGAAGAAACTCCGTGTCGATGGATGTTTGGAGTCACTTGATTTTGAATCGCTTGACACATGCGAGCCATGCCTCATGGGCAGGATGACTAAGACCCCGTTTTTAGGTACAATGAAACGGGCAAGTCACTTGTCGGAAATAATACATGCTGATGTGTGTGATCCAATGAGAATTGAAGCGTGCGGTGGATATCGCTATTTTCTCATCTTCACTGACGATTTGAGTAGATAAAGGTATATTTACTTAATGAAGCACACGTCTGAAACGTTTGAAAAGTTCAAGCGATTTCAGAGTGAAGTTAAGAATCATCATAACAAGAAGATCAAATTCCTACGATCTGATCGATGAGAATTTCTGAGTTATGAGCTTGGCAATTACTTAAGACATTGTGGAATTGTTTCACAGTTGAAGCCACCTGGAACACCACAGGGTAATGGTGTGTCCAGACATCGTAATCGAACCCTATGAGATATGATGCAATCTATGATGTCTCTTACCGATCTGCCGTTTTCATTTTGAGGTTATGCGTTAGAGACAGCTGCATTCACTTTAGATAGGACACCATCTAAGTCCGTTGAGACGACGTCATATGAACATTGGTTTGGCAAGAAACCAAAGTTGTCGTTTCTTAATGTTTGGGTCTGCGATGCTTAAGGCTTCAGCCGGAGAAGCTCGAACCCAAAAGCGGACAAACACATCTTCGTAGGATACCCAAAGGTGACAGTTGGGTGTACCTTCTATCTCAGATCCGAGGGAAAATTGTTTGTTTCTAAGAACGGGTCCTTTCTCGAGAAGGAGTTTCTCTTGAAAGAATTGAGTGGGAGGAAGATAGAACTTGATGAGGTTGTTGAACCTCTACTTCAACCAGAAAGTGGTGCAACACAGAAAGATGTTTCTGTGGCACCTATGTCGGTTGAAGAGGAAGTTAATGATAGTGCTCATGAAGCTTCGGATCAAGTTCCTATCGAACCTCGTAGGTCGACAAGGATATGTACTACTCCTGAGTGGTATGGTGATCCTGTCTTAGATATCATGTTGTCAGACAACAATGAACCTACGAGCTATGGAGAAGTGATGGTGGGCCCGTATTCTGACAAATGGTTAGAAGCCATGAAATCCGAGATAGGATCCATGTATCAGAACACAGTATGGACTTTGGTGGACTTGCCCAATGATCCGCAAGCCATTGAGAATAAATGGATCTTTAAGAAGAAGACGAACGCGGACGGTAATGTCACCGTCTATGAAGCTCGACTTGTGGCAAAGAGTTTCTCACAAGTTCAAGGAGTTGACTACGATGAGATTTTCTCACCCGTAGCGATGCTTAAGTCCGTCGGAATCATGTTAGCATTAGCTGTATTTTTCGATTATGAAATCTGACAGATGGATGTCAAAACAAGTTTTCTTACCAGTTTTCGTAAGAAAGAGTTGTATGTGATACAATCAAAGTTTTTGTCGATCCTAAGGATGCTAAAAGGTATGCTGGCTCCAGCGATCCTTCTATGGACTAGAGCAAGCATCTCGGAGTCGGAATATATGCTTTGATGGAGTGATCAAAGCTTTTAGGTTTATACAATGTTTGCTAGAAACTTGTATTTACAAGAAAGTGAGTGGGAGCACTACAACATATCTAATAAGTATATGTGGATGACATATTGTTGATCCGAAATAATGTAGAATTTCTGGAAAGCATAAACGGTTGTTTGAAGAGTGATTTTCAAAGGAAGACCTGGATAAAGCTGCTTACATATTGGGCATCAAGATCTATAGAGATGGACCAAGACGCCTGATGATACTTTCAAAGAACGCACACCTTGACATGATTTTGAAGGAGTTCAAAATAGATCAGTCAAAGAAGGGATTCTTACCTGAGTTGTAAGGTGTGAAGTTGAGTAAGACTTAAAGATTGACCACGGCAGAAGAAAGAGGAAGGACGAAGGTCGTCCCCTATGCTTTTGTCATAGGCTCTATACGGTATGCCATGCTGAGTACCGCACCTGATGTGTGCCTTGCCACATGTCTGGCAAGAGGGTACAAAGGTGATCTAGGAGTGAATCACCAGATAACGGTCAAAATTATCCTTAGAGGAATAAGGAAATGTTTCTCGGTTATGGAGGTGATAAAGAGTTCGACGTAAAGAGTTACGTCGATGCAAGCTTAACACCTATCCGGATAGCTCTGAGTAGAGATGCCGGATACGTATAATGGAGCAACAATTTGGAATAGCTCCAAGTGGAACGTGGTAGCAGCATCTACGATATGATATAAAGTTTTGCGAAATACATAGGGATATGAATATTGCAGACCCATTGACTACAACCTCTCTCACAAGCATAACATGATCAAACCCAGAACTCATTGAGTGATAATCACATAGTGATGTGAACTAGATTATTGACTCTAGTAAACTCTTTGGATGTTGGTTACATGGCGATGTGACCTGTGAGTGTTAATCACATGGCGATGTGAACTAGATTATTGACTCTAGTGCAAGTGGGAGACTGTTGGAAATATGCCCTAGAGGCAATAATAAATTGGTTACTATTATATTTCCTTGTTCATGATAATCGTTTATTATCCATGCTAGAATTGTATTGATAGGAAACTTAGATACATGTGTGGATACATAGACAACACCATGTCCCTAGTAAGCCTCTAGTTGACTAGCTCGTTGATCAATAGATGGTTACGGTTTCCTGACCATGGACATTGGATGTCGTTGATAACGGGATCACATCATTAGGAGAATGATGTGATGGACAAGACCCAATCCTAAGCCTAGCACAAGATCGTGTAGTTCGTATGCTAAAGCTTTTCTAATGTCAAGTATCATTTCCTTAGACCATGAGATTGTGCAACTCCCGGATACCGTAGAAATGCTTTGGGTGTACCAAACGTCACAACGTAACTAGGTGGCTATAAAGGTGCACTACAGGTATCTCCGAAAGTGTCTGTTGGGTTGGCACGAATCGAGACTGGGATTTGTCACTCCGTGTGACGGAGAGGTATCTTTGGGCCCACTCGGTAGGACATCGTCATAATGTGCACAATGTGATCAAGGAGTTGATCACGGGATGATGTGTTACGGAACAAGTAAAGAGACTTGCCGGTAACGAGATTGAACAAGGTATCAGGATACCGACGATCGAATCTCGGGCAAGTAATATACCGGTAGACAAAGGGAATTGTATACGGGATTGATTGAATCCTTGACATCGTGGTTCATCCGATGAGATCATCGTGGAGAATGTGGGAGCCAACATGGGTATCCAGATCCCGCTGTTGGTTATTGACCGGAGAGTTGTCTCGGCCATGTCTGCATGATTCCCGAGCCTGTAGGGTCTACACACTTAAGGTTCGATGACGCTAGGGTTATAGGGAAAGTATGTACGCGGTTACCGAATGTTGTTCGGAGTCCCGGATGAGATCCCGGACGTCACGAGGAGTTCCGGAATGGTCCGGAGGTAAAGATTCATATATAGGAAGTGAGGATTTGGCCACCGAAAGTGTTCCGGGCATCACCGGTAATGTACCGGGACCACCGGAAGGGTCCGAGGGTCCACCGGGAGGTGCCACCAGCCCTAGAGGCTTGTGTGGCCCAATAGTGGGAAGGGACCAGCCCCTAGGTGGGCTAGGGCGCCCCCCACCAAGGCCCAAGGCGCCTCAAGAGAAGAGGGGGGCAAACCCTAGGGCAGATGGGCCCTAAGGCCCACCCCAGGTGCGCCTCCCCCTCTCCCCCCTTTGGCCGCCACCCTAGATGGGATCTGGGGCTGCCGCACCCCTTGGGGTGGGAACCCTAGAGGGGGCGTAGCCCCCTCCCCCCCCCTATATATAGTTGAGGTCTAGGGGCTGCCCAAGACATGAGTTATTCTCTCCCAAGGCGCAGCCCTACCTCTCTCCCTCCTTGTCTCTCGTAGTGCTTGGCGAAGCCCTGCTGGAGTTCCGCGCTCCTCCACCACCACCACCACGCGTTGTGATGCTGCTGGACGGAGTCTTCCCCAACCTCTCCTTCTCCCCTTGCTGGATCAAGGCGTAGGAGACGTCACCGGGCTGCACGTGTGTTGAACACGGAGGCGCCGTTGTCGGCGCTTAGATCGGAATCAACCGCGATCTGAATCACTACGAGTATGACTCCTTCATCCGCGTTCTCGCAACGCTTCCGCTTAGCAATCTACAAGGGTATGTAGATGCACTCCCCTTCCCCTCATTGCTAGATTACTCCATAGGTTGATCTTGGTGATGCGTAGAAAATTTAAAAATTCTGCTACGTTCCCCAACAGCTGCCGCCGGTGACTCCATCCCGTTCACCGTGTACACGGTTGACGGAAGAGCATGCCTCCGAAACCCCGCCTCTCTGGATCCTGTACGGGAGAGGGGCGATTAGGCTTTTGGGGAGCGACTACGTGACTGCTTGCCTCCGATTGAGTACTTCCTCTACGTCCACGTCGCCTTCGTCATCACCATGTCCACTGACGCCAAACGTGCCACCGCCGAGAAGCTCGAAACCAAGAAGAAGGTCGCCGAGGACGCCGCTGCTGTCACCACTGTGGCCTCTGCCTGGCCGATTGGAGGGTATAACTTGTTTATCCCGCTCCTATTGATTTCTGTTTTAACCATGCTAGCGTTATCCATAGATGGATCTGCTATTAGCATAGTATGTACTTGCATGATCGAATATCAACATGTGTTTATTTCTGTCAATGCCATGCTAGTAATTTATTCATGGATTAATTTAATCAAAAAACTGTCTATTTACTCAGTAGTACAATGAGACCTTCCAAATGGATCACATCAATCCCTACTACTTAAAAACTAAGTAGCATTTAATTTCCTGCCAGGTAGAATTCTTCATCATTTACACGGCAGACGCACCTTCACAGTATATAGCTCAATCACATTAATTTACTTACTAAACCGCAACACGTTAATATGGGCAGGATTTGGTAAACATTTATTTACACAATCACACTTGTATGGACAGTTAAATCACGAGATAACAAACTAAAATATTTATATCCCGTTGCAGCACACGGGCATTGTCCTAGTGTAATCAATAAGGATTTTCTGTTAGGAAGTTTCCTAGTGTAGTTACATTCCTTTGGGTAGTTAGAGCATCTCTAGGAGACCCCTTAAAGTGGTCAAATCCATAAAAAAGAGGTGTTTATAGTTTTGGCCAAGAAAACAACATCTGGCAGATCCGGTAAAACTTGTTCGGCCCTTAAACCTTTTAAAGGGCACTGAAAATCTATCCACGAGAACCTTATATGTACAGTTTCGAAGGCAGTACACAGTTCATTAGAGCAGACGCGTCGCCGTGGAACTGGCCGGAATCTACCCGGATCTCACCGGAATCCGTCGCTACATGTCGAAAGAAGCCCTCGCACGCCGGAATTTGCCACCACAGATCCGAATTGCAGCTGGCTCGACCTCCACTGCTGAGGTGAGGCCGTCCACGGGTAGGGCGGAGCATGCCACCGGTGGCCCGAATCAGGGCGGGGCGACGCCAAAGAAGGGCAGAGGGTGTCGGGGAGCTCACGCGGCCACGCCGGGGGGGCGGGAGCTCACGCGGCCAAGCCATGGAGCGCGTGCGCGGCGGCGGGCGGTACCGACTCAATCTAGGACGGGAAGACGCACCAGGGAGCACGCAGTCAGGGCAGGGGGGAGGCGGGCGGCGCCGGGGCGAGGCACGTCGTGGCCGGAGACGGGATCTGCCGGGACGAGAGGAAAAAAAGGGCTATAGTGGGATATAGTTTCATTTACGGGGCCTGCTCTGCCCGGAGCAATTTTGCACCATAAAAACAGTTTGCAGTGCCCCTTAGAGCATCTCCACTCACGCCCCCAACAGGCCCCCAGGACGCGATTTTTCCGCCGGCGCCGAAAAAAAACCCAGTGGCGCCCCCAGGACGCCGAATTGCGCCGATTCGGCCCATTTTTTGGCCCGGCGATCTCAGGCCGAACCCAGCGCACTGGGGGCGCTTGGGGGCTCCGGAGGAAGGAAAAGCGCCACAGGGGCCACCACTGTCAGACGAAAAAAATACTTTTCTTCGCCAAAATTCGCCCCCGCGCGCTATATATAGGACGACACCTGCCTTTTCACTACCGTGCCGATCCTGATGCCGCCCACCTGCCACGGCCGGTGGTCCACCGCTAGAAAGGCCATTTCCCCGCCGAAAAGAGAGGGTTTCGCCGCGCTGCCTCCATCCCGTTCCTGGGCGAGCTTTCCAACGCTACGACCACACAGGCAGGGGATACCGACGGCTGCGCACCTCCCACGCCTGCCAGGTGTTCGACGATTTGCCTGTTCGGTGATGGACTCCGACGACGAGGAGGCGGTCATGGCGCTGCTGGAGGAGGAAGCCGAGACCGACACTCAGGACGAAGAGCACCTCATGGTCCTCGCGGCTCTGGCCGGCCTGTTTGCGAGCAATGCAAAGCCGCGGCGAGGTGGCTCGGCGCCAGGCCGCCGTAAGAGCAAGTAGAGGCATCGGCTGGAGGGTTACTGCTTTCTCTACACCGACTACTTCGCCGACGCTCCACTGCACGACGAGAAAGTATTTCAGTGCCGTTATCGAATGAGCCGAAAGCTCTTCCTCAAGATTGCGAATTCCATCCGGGAGTTCGACAACTAGTAAATTTGCAAGAAGGATTGCACCGGCACACTTGGATTCACCTCACTCAGATGTGCATGACAGCTATGAGGATGCTTGCATACATAGCTCTCGGTGATACACTGGAAGACTATGGACGCATGGTCGAGTCCACCACCATTGAGTGTTTGTACAAGTTTGGCAGGGCAGTGGTGGCAGTGTTTGGACCACAATACTTGCGATCACCCAATGCTGAAGACACTGCT
This sequence comes from Triticum urartu, assembly GCF_003073215.2. NCBI lineage: Eukaryota > Viridiplantae > Streptophyta > Magnoliopsida > Poales > Poaceae > Triticum > Triticum urartu. The sequence continues at coordinate 383,667,304 of NC_053026.1, read as the reverse complement.
CGGATTCTAGCACAGAATGCAGCAAGAGGATTCCCTGGGATGCTTGGAAGCATCGACTGCATGCATTGGGCATGGAAAAACTATCCATTTGCTTGGCATGGGATGTACAAAGGCGCCAAAGGAGCTTGCGGTGTGGTACTTGAGGCGGTGGCCACACAGGACCTCTGGATTTGGCACTCCTTCTTTGGTATGCCAGGAAATCACAGTGACATCAACGTACTGCAGTGCTCGAATGTCTTTGCCAAGCTTGTTGAAGGTCATGCTCCTCCGATGAACTTCGAGGTCAATGGGCACCACTAAAACAAGGGTACTACCTAGCAGATGGCATCTATCCGAGATGGTCCGCATTTGTGAAGACTAACCCCTGTGCCAGGAGGCAAAAACTCCTACTTTGCCAAGTGTCACGAGGCTTGCAGGAAGGATGTCGAGCGGGCATTTGGTGTGCTCCAATCTCGATTTGCTGTTGTCCAGTACCCCGCTCTGACCTGGTCGAAAGATCAAATGTGGGAAGTCATGACTTGTTGTGTCATCTTGCACAACATGATCACTGAGAGCGAGCAGGAAGAGCTAGTATTCGACACTGAACCATATTACAGGCAGGGTCCTCTTGTCCAAGTTGACCACCAGTTACCGGCATCGTGGGTTGCCTTCCTCAATATGCGTCAGGAGATCCGAGACCCACAGGTGCATCAAGAATTGCGACACGATCCGGTGGAGCACCTATGGAGGCTCAAGGGCAACGCCTAGTTTGATGCGTGATGAACTATGAGTTTTAATTTGTGTTTGAATTATGAGTTTGCTTCGTTGAACTACTCGATTTGTATTAATTTATGTGACGAACTATGTGATAAAAATTAGTTTATGATGAATTTTGTGCCGAAGAATGATGAATTTGGGCCAATTTGCGCCAAATTTGGGCCGATATCGATGGCTTGGGGGCGAACTTTGGGGGGTCGGCTGGGAACCCGAGCCCCTCCCCCTCGCACGCCGAAACTACCGCCCGTTGGCCCCCAAGCGGCAATATTTCGACTCCCTGGGGCCGAACGACTGGAGATGCTCTTATACTCGTTTTTATGGGTCAACTTTTAAGGGATCTACTAGAGATGCTTTTAGGATCCTATTTACTTTCCTAGTCCTAGCCATCCACGACTTGGTTGACATGCATTGTCCATATAACAGGCAGGCTATAGCGAGTGTACCGAGGAGTTAGATAGCTTTTGTTTATTCGTGAGTTACGAGATATATAGAAAAATGTTCGAGTTATGGGCAGCCATATCTTGTGTATTATCTATGATTTTTTCATCGTGAAAATTTACGAGCGACGGAGGGTTGATCATCATATCGATGCCTACATACTGATCCAAGGGGATCATTATTTTTATTTGTGTATTTTGTACGCGGGTGAAAATTATTATTGGAGGTTGTGAGGAGGAACAAGGTGGGTGACGAACAGTTGATCAAGAGTCGCCGTGAAAGATCGGGCCATCTGCACGCATGAATAAGCGTCTCGCTAGTTTGTGTTTCACCAGATAGCATTCAGTCTCCAAGGCAACTACCTTGGAAGTGGCACATTCTCTGTAACCACTTTAGAAATTCTGATCGAGCGGTGTTCGGAAATTTCGAGAGGGCAGCCGAAGGTTTGCCAACTATGTCGGTGGTTTCGAACGGAATGGTTGGCAACTTCGACATGCTAGAGTTTGCAACGGCTATATCTAGACGAACTACTCGGCGGTTCGACTGGAAGAGCTTGGCAGCTCTGAAAAGGTAGGAAAGTTAGCTATATATAGTGGAGGAAGTTCGAAGGCTTTTGAGGGCATTTGGTTTGAGTGTTAAGCACACGGGGAAAGAAACTCATCATAACATCCTCGTCCCTTTTAAATAGTATCGGTAATGTCTATGGACTCAGTGCGATTTTGGACCACTAAAATAAAAATGGAGAATCCTTAGCTTTGCCAACACTTTTCTTCATGATAATTTGTGGGGGTCGCCTTTCATTTCCTTCGTTGCAACTAGAAGGAACTTTCCTGAGATAAGCTAGATAAATCATTAGTTTCTTGAGATATGTTGACATTAATTACCAAAAATCCATCAAGGGAATTAGATGCACTTTTAGGTTCCCCTCCCTCCTACTACCGATAGAGCAGTCGACGGGGGTGAGGAAACCCCGGTGATGTTGGTTGCCGGGTCACCTCTGTTTTCTCTTTTCCCTAAATGGTGTTGTGGCGATAGGTATCTCACTAGGAAAACTTCGACACTGGTGTTGGATTAGCGACGTTCTTATGAGAAGAGTTTCATCACCGCCGGCTCGACGTGAGCTTGATTTTACCATAGATGTAATTGCAACTTGTGAAGTAGAGGATGGCGGCGATGACCTCGACAAGATTCACGAAGATTTATCTTGTGTCTTTCCCACATCCTTTTTATTTTTTTGAATTCCTCCAAAAACACATATGCTAATTCTCAGTCGATGTTGAGAACTGTCAAAGATCCTGCAAGATACCATATTTTCTAATATGAAAAAACAAGCTCACCTGAGAAATACTATTTTTCAACCAACCGAAAGTGAGACGATACAATATGTTTTGCACCCAATGAAAAAGTTATCACAACCGTGAACAATTTTAGATATGTACAAACAAATTTGTAAAGCTGACCGGGGAAAGAGATTTTCCTCAATCCCAATTTCCCACAACAACTTTGCACCCAAAATATGTGAAGAATCGCTAAGGGCATGCATAATTTGTGTTTTGGTTTAGTGTGGGATTCGAGGTGGGCTGGGGGGAGGGGGCTAACATACGGTGGTTTTGTGTTTTTGTTTAGTGTGGGATTCAAGGGGGGTGCTAACGCATACTGGGATCGTACTTTGGGTAATTGCACTAAAAATGGTCTGAATTCAGATTCACCTTCATTGGCAAAGCTAATTCCAAATAGTTGTTTTGTTTCAGCTTCTAGTTTTTCCTGCAAGAATCTGTTTTTTTTTAACCGGGCAAAAGACTTGCCAGCCTAAAGCCGAAACAAGCAGGGCAAGATCTAGACAGTACAGTAAAAGTATGTGTTATATGTAGAAGTGCATGCTTTAGCCAATGCAATCAAAAGACCGATCTGTTAGAAAAGACTAAACAATACATTTATACATCAACATTGTATAATAGTTATAAGTTCTTTATGTCACCTCTTGTAAATGCTCACATGAATATAAGCACCTCTCTTGTACAAGGACTTGGATGATCCCTCTGTCAGAAAAAAAGAAAGGGACTTGGAGGATCTCAAGTCGTTAACCCATTTTTTTGTACTCCCTCCCCTAAACAGGACTTTGGTGTTGAAACTGTCGCCCTCCCTTCTCTGTTTTCTCATTGTCCTCTTTCATGTAATCCTGTCGAACACAACAAAGAGCAATTTCACCAATTTCCAATTTTTTAGTAGATTAAACGTTTCTTCAGCAATGTTAAGTGTGTAGCAGAGTATGCAGGCCCTGATGTTGCTTTGTTCAGCTCGAATGAGAAAGAAGCAAATCATATCCTCGTATCATTTTATACTTTCAGCGAGAGAGAGAATCAAACTTACATAGTGGCATGTGTTCAGTATTGCAGCTGCTCAGAGTGTACAACAACTTCACCAAACTGAAGCGCCTGAAGGAAATTAACAATCAACAAACGAAATCTTCCATAATCTGCATTACTTGGCTTATTACACGCTTTCCATAAACAAGCTCCATACAAAACCAAGCCCCATGCCCCATGTTGCTCGCCAACCCAAAATCTATACAACAAACTTTGTTTTCAATATATAGGCCTCAAATATAAGCCATGCGACTGAAACAGAGCACGCATAGCACCGCAAAGAATGAAAAATGCCACAACCCTTGGCAGGAAACTGTCAGCACAACGTTCTCCCAGGTTAGTACGCCGTTCTTCGGGTAGCGCTATGGTCATGGCCATGAGTCCAGAAGGCTGCCCCCTACCCCGGTCCTCTTTGAAGTTGGAAGAAGATCTACTTGCACCAGCCTGATTCGGGCAGCCATCTGGATATGCACTGTGGCGAACAATCAAGCCTTGCAGACTGTACTGCTGTTGCCGCCAGTCACTAGCACTGTATAGCTATCTTCGGTCACTGTGGAACGAGTGTTGCTGTCTATTGATGGCGCTCTCGCTTCCCGATGCTGGGCCGTCTACTTGGAGACGGTGTCTTGCCACAGCCAGCTAACCTCATCACTGTTGGTGAAATGAAATCAACATTCAATAAACTATTTCATGAGTCGACTTACTTAGGAGTAGGTAACAGAAGCTACACTTACCTCTTTCCCTCTCAAGCTCCTGGTCCAACTCCTCTTTCCATTTTCGTTGCCTCTCAGCAAAGCTGATGCTGTTATCAGAAATAAGTCCCCTATTAGATCATGTACCAGTGCTAGCAGAGATGCAATGCACCTAAGGTTTTTGCACATAATTTCAGTCATCGAAGCAAGGTTAGGTATGTAAGCAAACCTTGGGCTATCTTGGACATCAATATGAACTTTATCCCCAAGCTCATTGAGCTGAGGGGAAGCTATTTCTCTCAAAATCCGGCTGCTATCTACACCGCCGTCTCTTGAGAATTGCCTGCTGCAGCTTTCAGCCATCGTACTGCTATTCAAAATGGTATCACAAGGCGTTGCCACCGCTGGACCTCCCCTCATCTTACCTGGAGGCGACTTTCCACGAGGGGGTAGTTTCGGACTATTTATGAATTTACCATTGGAAGTTTGATCAACTCCATGAGAGCTCCCGGCATTCACTTTATTGTAGAATTCTTCATATAAAGGTGTTTGTAGCTTCTTCAGATCAAGGGCCTGACGAGAAAACCAGCAAGTAGCATTTAAGTACTAGCAGTAAGGTACTGTATTTGTGTATTCTCATAAGTGTAAAGTACCTTTTCATCAAGAAATGCTTCTATTTTTGACTCGGTAAGTACATCGTCATCTTCACAACTTCCCTCGCAAGGGAAGGTAAAATCATTTTCGGTCATGCTGCTTTCAGGATGCTTGGCTAATCCACCAAATTCCCTCGACTGATGAGAACTTTGCTCTGGGCTCATGTTGTACTTGCTTTTCCAGTCATCATCAAATGGTTCAGACATAGGATTATAGCTCTGGAATTGACAGACCCCAGAATTAAACATGAGGACATAACAACTTCTTTCATATATCAAATTTTGAAATGCAGAGTAGAAGATCAAACGAAATTCTTAGAGAAGTTAACAGCTGAAGCAAAACTCTTACAGATCCAACTGCTGGATGATCGTCTTTGTCAGCAAACTCACACATGTCATCGTCATCACCACCACCCTCCCATAGGGGTTTGATTTTAGATGATCTGTTTGAATTAATTGTTGACCAGTTGCCAGAATGATTCAAACCCCTGGGAGCAATTAAATAAGTTGCAGTGTCATAAAAAGAAAACAAAAATGAGATTGTGTAGAATGGCACGAGCTCAGGAATCACAGGAGTTACTTACATCTCTGTTGGCGTATCCGCATCATGTGCGAAAAGCTCATTCACGGAAGCATCCTGTGTCATTGTTTAGAGAGGTTAGGTTAGTACTAAGCCAAACAAGCTGAGCAAGCGACGTCATTATGCCAGCAATCCAACCTTCTGTGGAGTACGATTGAGTAGCTGCCGGTCATCAAATTCTCCGGTCACAAACGGATGCTGCAATAAGTCGTTTGAGATGTCACATTTACAAACAAACGAAAATAGCATCATCATACACTTAGAACCATAGACATGTTTAAGATGCAGGAAATCAAATCGAATGTACCTTCAATAAATCTGACGCGCTAGACCTCAGCTCTGGTTCCCTGGAAGAAGAAAATTACCCACAGCAACAGATAAGAAAGTCAGAAAACTTCAGTTGCAAGTAGTTTTGTAATGCTTTCAGACAAAATATTAGTGAGGTGAAAGATATGACAACAACAGGCATACTTCTGCAGGCATTTCAGCAGAAAATCTTTAGCCTCTGGTGAGATATGTTCAGGTATTGGTGGGTGCGACTTTGTGGTTCCAACATGAAATAGAAGCGCAACCTGAAAAAGATTTCGTTAGTGCAATGAATAACCAAAAAATAAAACAACTTTTAGGACCTGGGAGGACAAAAGTTTACCTCCTGATACTGCTGGCTCCATGGTGGTTTACCAGTAGCCATTTCAATGACTGTGCATCCCACACTCCAGATATCTGCAGAGCTGAGAGATTGGAAGGGTGGGGATCAGCTCATAAAATAAGAACAAATAGAGAATGAGATGAATGAAATAGTTTTTTTGTACATTAGAATAATCTTATACTCCCTTAGTTGTTAGTACAAATTAGACATCCATAAGAATATTTTTTTAGGTAAACATCCATAAGAATATTTTTTTAGTGTATATTAAAGCTACAAATTAAATATTAGCCGATTATCTCACAATAAGAAATACTGTTGCTGCTTGCTGCTTGCTGCTCAGCTTGTTCTGTGCTTGGACAAAAATAAGGCATAAATAAACTAATACATCAAAATGGAACTGTAAGGCCCTATGGGTAACTCAGGAGGTAGACATATTGTTCTGACCAAGTAGTGCTTTCGTGCTTCCCCGAAATCTAGTAGTGGTCTAGTGGATAGTTCCAATCCAGGTCCATGATTTGGTATAAAACTTCCATTTTCCAAGTTATCAACTTATCATTGAAGCAGGGAAACTTTTAGCATTTTTTATTTCTTAAAAGTATTGGAAAAATATAGAACTAAAATATGGTACTCTGGGATTAATTAGTGCATAGGCTTTGGGCCTGTCCAAATTCAAAAATAAAGGCAAGAAATAAAGTACTGGAAGAGTTTCACATACAAGGTATGCCCACTCCCCACAATGACTTCAGGTGCCATCCAGTGTGGCGTGCCTTTCATCGTTTTAGCTGCTGTCATAGTAGCCTGACACCAAAGCATTGAACATTGTCGTTAAGTGCATTGACATGGGAATTACTTGCACAAAGAAAGCACAGTGACAAATGAATCATCACATCTACTAATGACAGATAAAGTTGTAGCAGGCGGATAACTTATATACAATGATGTTGCAACAAACGTGCGGAGTTATCAACAATACGGTGCGCAAGGGTCTTTCCATGAAATCAGTAATCATATTATTGTAAGTTAGGAGGATTGGCACTGCAACATAAGATAATGTTACTCCGCAAGAAAATTAAAGGGGGGGGGGGGATAACAACATGTTATCCTTTGGACCATCCTATTTTTGGAATTGCAAGTTTAACAAACCATGTATTAATCCTTGGATAAGCCTGCTCGGAACTAAACTCACACTTTTCACACTTCCATGTTTCATGCACACAGGTAGTCAAGAGCAATAAATAAGAATCCATAATCTGATGGCATAATTACACAGGAAAGGTTTAACATTTGCTATTCTGTTGTAAATTACTGTTTTGATCACTTGACAAGCACATGAAGGCTTTACTTCTTCCAAGCTAGATTATACTCGACCTTAACAGCATACTGAACATCGATCTTACCAACTTGGCAACTTGCTTAGATGCCCCAAAATCAGCAAGCTTAATGCAGCCTTTGTTATCAACAAGAATGTTTGCACCCTGAATTAAAAACAATCCCATGATCATCAAGATAATTAGCACAGCCAAACAATCAAATGACACAAAGACTCTAGTATATTCAGGCTTCAGAGTTTTTACCTTAATGTCTCTATGTATTATTGCATTGCTATGCAGATATTCCAACCCTTGCAAAATCTGCCTAGTATACTTCCTAATGACCTGATCAAAATACACAACGAATCAGTTTCTCTTCTGTGAGTCAAATCACAGAAAACCACATGATTGATGGTTACTTACTGCCTCCGGGAATGAACCGAGTTTTCCAAGAAGCGACTGGATAGACCCTCCAGGAACAAACTCCAGCAGGATATTCAGTGTGTCTTCCTCACGGACTGTCCCAAGGTACCTCTTCTCAAACCAAAGGAAGCACATAGATCAAACAACTAGTCTAGCAGTCAAGTATAGAGAATCTAAAATGTAATCGATCTTTCATCTACTAACCACAATATTGGGGTGCGAAAGGTTCTTGAGGAGCTTCACTTCTTCCTCAAGTTCTCTTATATGCGCCTAATCGTAGAAACAAAAGCCACAAATCACCTCACATAAAGGAAAGCCTCAACAACTAAACTGGTAACCAAATCGGTTGGAGAAGTGCTACTCACTTGGGCTTTCTCCCGGGTCGCGTTGGTGCTCCCGATCAAAACCTGGAACCGAAAATCATACAAGGGAGAGGAGTTAGTCTAACGAATGACTCCAAGTCTCCAGACAGTACAAACCAGATCACCAAATCGCGAAATCCCGGCACCTGCTTTACTGCGAGGAGCTCCCCGGTGTCCAGGTTCATCCCGAGGTAGACCTGCCCGAACGCGCCGGAGCCGATCATCTCGCCCTTCCGCCACCGGATCGGCGGGATCTCCCCCGCGCGGCCGCCCCCGTCGGCGGGCACGGGCGTCGGCGGCAGCAGGCGGCGCGGCGGCGAGGGGCTCTTGGAGATGAGCCCGAGCAGCCCCATCCCCCTCGACTTGCGGAGGCAGGAGCTGATCCGGACGCCGATACCCCCCGCAGGGCCCCCGCCGAGGGGGCCCGCCGGAGGCTCCGGGGGCGCGGCGGCGCTGGTGCGGAAGTTGATGGATCGGCGCACGGAGTCGAACAGATCGTGGAACCCGGCGCCGGCGCCGCCGCCGGGGCCAGCGGCGTCCCGTCGCATGGCCCGCGGTCTAGGCTCGGGCGCGCGCCTTCGGTGTCGTGTCGGCGGCGGCGTCGCGTCGGATGGTGGGGTGGGGATCGAATCGGGGGGGAGTGGGGGAGGATGGAGGCGCCGCTCTCGGCTGCGGGATTTTGAAATTCTGGGGTTTGCGGGGGCGGTGAATGGACCTAGATGCCCCTCGCGACCGTTAGGCGCGGCGAGGAATCGGCTTTGGGGATGGGAGTACGTACGTGTGGCCGCGTTGATTAACCGGGGGAGCGCTGTGCGCCAGGAACGGGTGCCACGTCAGGTCAAGTGGACAGGGAAAAGAATGCGCTGCTGCCATGAAGCTCAGTCAGTTCAAATCCATACTAAATCAGCCACCCGTTTCTAAATATAAGTACTCCTAGGTTTTAATAAAGACTACATACAAATGTATATAGACATTTTCAAGAGTACATTCACTCATTTTGCTTCGTATGTAGTCCGCGTTGAAATCTTTAAAAAGACTTATATTTAAGAACGGATGGAGTATTTTGGGATGAAGAGAGTACAAATGTCAAGGCCACAGACAGCTCAGGCTCGACAAAGGACAGAGACCCGGCCTCACCACCGGCTCGGCCCATCAGGCAGAAGCGGCCCAACAGCAGGGTCAGCAGGCCGGAGTGGGTGTGAACCAGTTCCCCACCAGCTACTTAACGCTGACTCACACGCAAGCGCTAGGTATCCAGTGGATCACGGCGAAACCGGCGGCGGCTCTCTTTCCCTTTCCCTTCCTCCCAATTTGTGTATCCAATGATTGTAATCCTAATTGCCACTAGATTCGTGAGATACTGCAATAGATCGAGAGAGATATCATTGGGTTGTTAACATCTGGTATTCGGAGCCATCGATCCACACCCTGGCGCATCTGATCGAGATGAGGCTGCAGAAATCGATCAAGGATCGACTTAGCGCCATGGATCCGTCCTTCAAAGACTACTTCGACAAGCTCACCAACTCTCTCGACGCGATCCACTCCGACATCCGCTCCCACACCGCCAAGCTGGACGATCTGGGCCAATGGCGCCCCGATCTGGAGCGGCGTGTGGATCAGCTCGGCGGCGGTCGCCAAACTCCAAGCGCGACCTGCAATCACCACGGAGGAGCGGCCGGTGGAGGCACCAGCGCCGCCACCACCCGCACCACCAGCGCCGCTGCATGACCACGTCGGCACCAGCAAGCGCGCGGAGGGCGACGCCCTCGGGTCAATCGACCACGGCATCGACGTCCTACCACGGGGTCTGGCACCGACGTTCGCGTGGGTGGCCACCCTGACCAACGGTCAGTCACAACTCCCCATCTCGTCTACCATCGCATCTCCATACGCGCATGCAAGCTAACTTCTCGCGGGAATTGGCTAGGCTCATCCATCGATCGGGTTTCCCCAATTCACGGGCAAGAACCCGCGGCTGTGGAAGACACTGTGCGAGCAGTATTTTCACATGTTTGACATACATGAGAAGTTTTGGGTCCCAATGGCCTCACTGAATTTTTCTGGCTCCGCATCGGTGTGGTTGCAATCGGTGCAGAGGAAGTTGACTGAGTTTGATTGGGAGTCATTCTCGTCACTGCTGTGTACGAGATTTGGTCGCGACCGTCACCAGCTCCTAATCCGCCAGTTTTATTCTCTGTCACGGAAAACATTCGTAGCTGATTACATTGAGCAATTTGAGTTGATTATTAGTCACCTGTCTGCATACTCTGAATCCATTCATCCTTATTATTACCTTACCCATTTTTTCGAGGGACTCTGAGCCGACATCCACGCGGTGGTGCTGGTGCAGCGGCCGCCCGACCTCGACACCGCGTGCGCCCTGGCGCTGCTCCAGGAGGAGGTGGCGGATCGTGCCTCGCGAGAGCGCGCACGCTCCAGCATGGCGCGTGCCACCATCCCGGATTGGAGCCACCGTAACAGCACGGGAGTACCCATGGCGCTTCCACCACCACCTCAAGGACGACCGCCGACGACGCCGACAGCCACAGATCGGCGCGCGGTGGAGGCCAGCCGTGCTGACAGCACCAAACTCAAGGCATTGCGGGGATATCGCCGTGCAAAGGGCCTATGCTTCAAGTGCGGGGAGCGCTGGGGCAGGACCACAGCTGCCCCACCAGCGTTCAACTCCACGTCCTCGAGGAGCTCCTCGAGCTGTTCGGCCTCGACTCCGACGGCGATTCCCCAAGCCCACTGCTCGACGACGCGTTAGCAGAAACAGCGATGGCGATCTCGCGCCACGCCCTTACCGGCGACACGTCCCCGAAGGCGATTCGCCTTCACGCGTGGTTGCAAGGCCACGAGGTGCTGCTGCTGGTGGATTCCAGGAGCTCTATGTCCTTCATCGACGCGCGCCTCACGTCAGTTCTGATGGGCATGTTACCTCTCTGCCGACCTTGTCGCGTCAAGGTTGCTGAGGATGCGAACTTTTCTGCGTCTCCCACATACCACAATGCAGTTGGGTATCGCAGACGCACGAGTTCATTACTGACATGAAGGTGTTGTCGTTGGGCGTGTATGACGCCATCCTCGGCATGGACTGGCTCGAGGAACATAGCCCGATGAGCGTGGACTGGCCGGGCAAACAGTTGTTGATCACCACTCCGCGTGGACCGGCACAATTGCGAGGCCACCAAGAGGGCGTTGGCCCCTGCCCCGAGATCAATGCCTTGCAGCTGCAATCCTTGCAAAAACAGGGCTCACTAACGCAAGTTGTCCAGCTATATCAAGTCACTGAAGGAGACGAAGTGTACACACCAACACCTGACAACATTCAGAAAGTTATCGACCAGTTTGAAGATGTGTTTGGAGAACCAACAGGCCTTCCCCCGCGCCGAGATTGCGATCACAGGATACCGCTGATGGCTGGAGCACAGCCGGTGAACTTGAGGCCATACAGGCACAAACCTGAACACAAAGATGAGATCGAGAAGCAAGTACAGGAGATATTAAGGTCAGGTGTTATTCAGCGTAGCCACAGTCCCTTCTCTTCACCCGTGATCCTAGTCAAAAAGAAAGATGGCACGTGGCGGTTATGCATAGATTATCGACAGCTCAACGCTATGACCATAGTGGGCAAGTATCCTGTGCCCATGATCGAGGAGCTACTTGATGAATTACATGGGGCTCAGTGGTTCTCCAAGCTCGACTTGCGACCAGGTTATCATCAAATCAGACTGGCTGAAGGGGAGGAATTCAATATTGCCTTCCAAACTCACTCGGGTCATTTTGAATTCAAGATCTTTTCATATGGCCTGGCTGGAGGGCCCACAACCTTTAACGATGCTATCACCGACACACTTCACCCATTGATGCGCGAGTGTGTCATGTCCTTCTTCGACGACATATTAGTGTTCAGCAAGACACTGCAAGAGCATGCCGAACACCTCAGACAAGTCTTTGAACTCCTTCACCGTGACCAATGGAAGGTGAAACGAAGCAAGTGCAGTTTTGGGCAGCAAAGGATAACCTACTTGGGGCATGTTATCAGTGCTGAAGGTGTGGCAACAGATCCCACAAAGACTGAAGCAGTAGTTGTGTGGCCCACACCCACGAACGTGAAGGAAGTCAGACAGTTCTTGGGGCTGGCAGGGTACTATCACCGTTTCGTTCGGCAGTTTGGGATTCTAGCTCGACCACTCTTCAATCTCCTCAAGAAGGGAACACTGTTCGTATGGACAGACAACACTAAACAGAGCTTTCAAATCCTCAAACGGGGTCTGGTCACAGCATCGGTGCTTTCCCTACTAGATTTTCAGAAACAGTTCACTGTGGAAACTGACGCATGCGATACAGGAATTGGGGTATTCCTGCAGCAAGAAGGGCATCCCATCGCTTTTATGAGTAAAGCACTCTACCCAGGTATCAGGGTCTGTCCACTTACGAGAAGGAGTACCTGGCAGTGATTGCTGCAGTTAACCAGTGGCGACCGTACCTGCAGTCCGTGGAGTTCATCATCAAGACAGACCAACGCAGCTTGGTTTACTTACAGGAGCAGTGACTCACTACTCCCTGGCAGCAGCGAGCTTTCACCAAGTTGCTCGGGTTGCAATACAAGATTGTGTACAAGAAAGGCGTGGAGAATGAAGCTGTAGACGCACTATCTCGCTTACACCATCCAGAGCATACCATGGCGATCTCAAGCTGCCAACCAACATGGATCGAGGATATCGTGGCAAGCTACAATTCCAACCCTCAAGCACAGTGCCTCCTGGAACAATTGGCAGTCAGGCCGCATCCTAAAGGGCGTTTCAGCTTGTCGCAAGGGATCCTATGTTTCAGAAATCGCATTTGGCTTGGAGGTAGCACCGCGCTACAGCAGTAGATCATCTCTGCCTTCCATGACAGCCCGGTGGGGGGACACTCTGGATTCCTGGTCACCTACAAACAGATCAGGCGTCTGTTCGCGTGGCCAAAAATGAAAACTCATGTCCTTCAATATGTTCAGTGCTGCCAAATTTGTCAGCAGGCCAAGTCAGAGCGGGTGGCTTCGCCAGGCCTTCTCCAGCCACTCCCAATTCATAACGCATCGTGGGATATGATCACGATGGACTTCATTGATGGCCTTCCACAATCAGGTCAGTACAATTGCATCTGGGTCTTGGTCGATAAGATGACCAAATTCGCGCACTTCCTGCCACTTGCCCATCCTTACACTGCTTCTCGCTTGCTCTGATCTACATGCAATGCATCTATCCTATCCACAGCTTCCCTCAGTCGATCGTTTCTAACCGTGATCCCGTCTTCACTAGCCATTTTTGGCAAGAGCTTTTTCGTCATGCTGGTACTGATCTCCGCATGAGCACTTCCAACCACCCACAAACCGATGGATAATCAGAGCGTGTGAATCAATGCCTTGAAACATTTTTGCGTTGCTTCACACATTCTTGCCCTAAGTGTTGGAGCCACTCGATTCCCCTCGCGCGGTTCTGGTACAATGCAGCGCCACATTCGGCAATTGGCATGAGTCCCTTCATGGCCATGTTTGGGCATGAACCCCGCCATTGGGGCATCACTGCCACATCTTCTTGTTCGGTTCCCGCCCTACAGACCTGGCTCGATGAGTGTGCCATGATTCAGGACTTGTTGCAGCAACACCTTCAACGAGCTCGTCTGCGTATGAAGCAACAAGCAAACAAGAAACGCTCGGAACGCGTGTTTGAGGTCGGCGACAAGGTTTACCTGCAAACATCGGTGGCCAAACGCGCCAACCACAAGCTCTCCTTCCGCTACTACGTGCCATACTCCATCATCACCAAGATCAACCATGTGGCCTACAAACTGGAGCTATCGGCAGACGCCTCGGTGCACCCAGTCTTCCATGTGTCACTGCTTGGGAACGCTCTTCTGCCAGGTACGCCAGTTCAACAATAGCTCCCTACCACACCTGATGCACCCGCAGTTCCAGTACAGATTTTGACTTCACGCTGGCGTCGCAAGCGAGGTGCCATGGTTGAGCAGGTCTTTATCAGGTGGTCTGATCCTGCAACACTCGGTGACACTTGGGAAAACAAACAAGAACTCCAAGCTCGCTTTCCTGCTGCAGAGGTTTGGAGGCAAGCCTCATCGCAAGAAGGAGGGGGTGTCAAGGCCACAGACAACTCAGGCTTGACAAAGGACAAAGACCCGGCCTTGCCACCGGCTCGGCCCATCAGGCAGAAGCGGCCCAACAGCAGGGTCAGCGGGCCGGAGTGGGTGTGAACCAGTTCCCCACCAGCTACTTAACGCTGACTCACATGCAAGCGCTAGGTATCCAGTGGATCACAGCGAAACCGGCGACGGCTCTCTTTCCCTTTCCCTTCCTCCCCAATTCGTGTATCCAGTGATTGTAATCCTAATTGCCACTAGATTCGTGAGATACTGCAATAGATCGAGAGATATATCACTGGTTTGTTAACAACAAAACTCTAAAGCATTTTGATATATGATTATTTTTATAATACTCCCTCCATTCCCTTATAGAAGGCCACTATGAAAAATACATTTTGCATCTATACAAGGCCACAAACAGTGATCGAGGCAAACATTAATGATGTTTCCTCGTACGAGCAACTTGTTTAATACTTGCGTGCATGTAGTCATAATGACACTGCGCTACTTCCTTCTCGATCCTTCCTTGCATGTATGCAGGCCTATTGTAAGGGCATATTTATCCCTTAGTAGTTTTGGTGATTGATGACAATGCTTTTGCGGACTAATCGTGTGCATTGAGCATTTTAGATGTATCATGTCTAGGCATAAGACGATTTGGTGCCCCTCGGAGCTTATTGAAGACGGCGTTTATCTACGTTTCTTTTCGGTGGATTTGAGTCGTAGGAAAGCCGTACCATTAAGAGGGGGTCCGCGTTGGAAAGGTTTGGGTGGAATCATCACGTACACGTCTGTTCCTTTCTGCACCACCTTTCCTTTGGCTCTTTGGAGCATCCTCCGTTTCTCCGTGTCTATGCAAAATAAAGGACTTCTAGTGTTG
This sequence comes from Triticum urartu, assembly GCF_003073215.2. Taxonomy (NCBI): domain Eukaryota; kingdom Viridiplantae; phylum Streptophyta; class Magnoliopsida; order Poales; family Poaceae; genus Triticum; species Triticum urartu. The sequence continues at coordinate 383,652,045 of NC_053026.1, read as the reverse complement.
CTGAACTGGGGCATGCGGTAGTACTGCTCTTCGGAGTAGTAGTACCGCAGGGCCTTGCGGTAGTACCGGCAATGGGCGCGGTAGTACCACAGGTGCTCACGGTAGTACCGCTCCTTGGGTGCGGTAGTACCGTGGCCTCAGGCCAGGCACAACTGCACGAGCGGAAGTAGGGGTGGATGTAATATTTTACATCCGCGCCCTACACGGTAGTACCTCTCCAGGCTTGCGGTAGTACCATGGCCTTTGGCCAGGCACAACAGCACGAGCGGAAGTATGGGCGGATGTAATTTTTTACATCCCCGCCCTACGCGGTAGTACCGCGCCAGGCTTGCGGTAGTACATTGTCGGATTTTTGCATAGATCAAAACTCAGGGAAGTAGCCACGGATGTATTTTTATATGTCCGTGCCTTCCCAGCCTAGACTAACCCTGCCTTGCGGTAGTACCGCAAGGGGGAGCGGTAGTACCGCGCCAACGGTTCTACCGCTCTCTGCTTCTACACAACAGGGTTGGTCTAGCTCCTGCCACGCCAGCAGTAGTACCATAGAGCCATGCGGTAGTACAGCAGGCCCTTGTGGTAGTACCGCTTGTCTGGTGCGGTAGTACTGCTCTTCGCAGGCTGAGTTAGTGGATAACGGTTGGATTTGTTCTTTCACTATAAAAGGGGAGTCTTCTTCTCCGAGTTAACCACCTCTTCCACCCTTAAGCTCCATTGTTGCTCTAAGCTCCATTTTTGCCCGATCTCTCTCCCTAGCCAATCAAACTTGTTGATTTTCTAGGGATTGGTTGAGGAGGCCACGATCTACACTTCCACCAAGAGAAATTTGATCCCCCCACTAATCCCTTGTGAATCTTGTCACTCTTGGGTGTTTGAGCACCCTAGATGGTTGAGGTCATCGCGAAGCTATATTCCATTGTGGTGAAGCTTCGTGGTGTTGTTGGGAGCCTCCAATTAAGTTGTGGAGATTGCCCCAACCTTGTTTGTAAAGGTTCGGTCGCCGCCTCCAAGGGCACCAATAGTGGAATCACGGCATCTCGCATTGTGTGAGGGCATGAGGAGAATACGGTGGCCCTAGTGGCCTCTTGGGGAGCATTGTGCCTCCACACCGCTCCAACGGGGACGTACTTCCTCTCAAAGGGAAGGAACTTCGGTAACACATCCTCGTCTTCACCGGCTCCACTCTTGGTTATTTCGTCCCTTTACTTGTGCAAGCTTATCATGTATTACATTCCTTGCTTGCTTGTGTACTTGTTGTTGTGG